>NC_059482.1:18614438-18751938 GCF_018139145.2 Gymnogyps californianus
CCCATCTCTTATCGATTCAGCAGGCTCAGTGCTGGAACGGAGCAAAAGCTTTGTACAAATTTTAAGTACTCATTTTACATTGCAATCAGTATGCTTGCTTTAAGGCGTTGAACATCATCTTTCCAGCTATTATATTTGGAAACTCTTTGTTTACAACAGGCTCTAATATCAGTGGTATTTCAAGAGTTCTTGCTCTGACGAATTTATTGTGATTATTTGTTTGGAGAAATGATCAGTCTACAGCTATTTCCCTTTGCACCTTTGCCTGATTGCAGTCTGTCCCAGGAGAGGTTAAAAACAATCCAGTGCCGTCCAGGTGAGAAAAATTAACTTTTTAACCTTCTATTTTCTCCAGAGATCTGGGTTAGGCTGAGGTTTAACCACTGGTGCAGAGGGTTGCAGGCGCACTGTGTGGAGGGCTGTGTTTACATCATTTTGTTCTGTTTGGAAGGGTTTGCAACAAGGTCACTTTATTTTCCCCATACAGGCCATTTCCTATCGCTCAGAGTGATGCAGTGACTGGCTAAAAAGAAAAAGGAATAATAACTGCTATGACAGAGCTTATATTTTTGTGATGCTCTGTCAGTTGTCCCTTACCAACTGGCCCCATTTCTTCCAAGATGAGCTGATTATCTCCCTGACCTCCCAGCATAAATGTCAGTGGAGAATCCAGCAATCCCAGTTTGCTTCCGTTTTATGTTCCCCAGGATGATGTGGTTCAGCTCGGCAGGAGGATGGCAGGGAGCTGGCTGTGGCATTCCGGGGGGCTCTCCTGCTCAGAGGCTCACTGGGTGCTCGGGGAAGCACAAGGAGAACAGGCTTTAGAAGAAGACTTATGCACCTGGCCTGGGCCATCAGTGCAGGTGAGGCAGCTGTTTAAGGCCAAAATTGTGATCTGAAAAGCCTGGCTCAATATCCAGCTCATCACGCTTGAACTTGCTTCATCATTGTTTCCCACCGACGTCCACACTGCATTCAGAGACAAGGCCAATGGTGCCCGCCTCACCACGGGGCTGGGTTTGGTGGGCTGTCTTGGAGCGGCTATAGCTTATTTCTTGCAAGATGCAGTTATAGCTGCATTTAAAAAAAAGAAAAAAAAAGAAACCAAACCGAGATGCTGTGAAAGCAGCCCCTGCTTTTGTGTCCCAGCCTGGTGGCTGGGCGCTCAGCTGAGAGGTGAGGAGCAAGGCCTGGCGCTGCAACCCTGCTGCATGCCCTCGGCGGTGACCCAGCATGGGGTTGGGGGTGCCCGCCCTGGGTGGGACCCCTGGGGCCAGCCCCTAGCCCCAGGGACTGCAGGGCTGGGGTCACCCCTGACCCTGAGTGCATCGGGCTGGGGACTGTACTGGGGGCAGGGGTCACCCCGTGGGGCTGGGACTGCACTGGGGATGGGAGTCACCCCCTAATGCTGGTGACTGCACTGGGGCAGGCGTCACCCCGTGGGGCTGGGGACTGCACTGGGGATGGGAGTCACCCCCTAATGCTGGTGACTGCACTGGGGGCAGGGGTCACCCCGTGGGGCTGGGGACTGCACTGGGGATGTGAGTCACCCCACAGGGCTGCCCCATGGGCCTCCCAGTAGGTCTCGGGGCCCTGCCCAGCCCAGCCCAGCCCATGGTGCCCTCAGCCCTGCTGCCCACCAATCCCCACACAGAGAGAGCTGCTCTCCACCAATCCTCTGCTTCCACCTAGTCCCGCCCTCTGGCCAATCCAGCCCCTCCCAAGGTATTTAAGCGTCTGCCAGGCCAGCCCTGTCAGTGCTGCTGTCTGCTGTGGTGGGCCTGTGGTGCCTGGCTCGGTCTGGGTGTGTGTTAGTGTGGGGCCCTGCTCCTGTGTGCTACCTGGCCTGGTGACGCACCAAAGGCTGTGGAGCTTGTGTTGGTAGAAAAGCCTGTCCCGACACAGAAGGGGCTGTCGCTGTGTGCAACAGCCCGTGCCCTGGGCAGGCTGCTGCTGGGCCTGGGCTGGGTTAGGTCGTAGCTGGGGGAAGGCCTGTGGTCACCACCTGAGGTGGCTGTCGCGCCCTCTGCAATGCCAGTAAGCACCTTTGCCTCACAAGGCATGCCGGGTGCAGAGCTGTGCTCAATGCTGTCTTTCTGGTGGTACTGAGGAGCACCGAGGAGCACCGAACTTGCTGAACCTGTAAGTGATTAGTCCTTTAGCAAGACACCGTTACAGAGGGCACCTGCTGCGGGTGGCTCTGTGGCAGTGAGCAGGGGCTGGTGGTTGGGCAGCCCCACAGCAGGGGGCTGTGTGGAGCATCACTCAGCCTCTCCCTCGCGTTACCAGCTGGGTCGGGTTGCCCCAGCATGGCCAGCTGGGTCTTGGGCTGGTGGTGCAGCATTGGCCTGGGATGCAGAAGCTTTAGTTGTCCTCCCTCTGTAACACCATTAGGAACAGGTGCCATCTCCTACCTGCTGTTGACTCTCAGATCTTCCCTTTCCATACTCAGCGTCAAGTATCTTCTAGGTCTTGTTCACATGGAGGTTTTGGTGAGTGAATATCAGTAAGGTTGGCTGATACCACCTTTGCACACACAATAGGAAGGGATTACACACGTCACACAAAGTTTGCCACCTAATAGTACAGGTGAAACAGTATCATTCTTGCTCTTTCTGTCAAGGTTAGGGAAATTGAAATAATGGTAGATCTCATGATTGCAAGAGGAGAAGGAAGTGAAGTGGCTCTGGGTTGTCAATCCAAAAGTCTGCATCAAATAGCAAAGGCTGATACTGTATGTCCTTGGTAACACAGTCCTGTTATCTCTAATAAGGTGTTTGCTACAACAGAGCTAGTTACTTCCTTAGCTGAGGGAGGGGAAGGCAGGGAACTGCAGGTGAGCCGTGGAGATGAAAATCACCGGCATCAGCTCCACTCAAGTGCTCAGGAATGAGCTTGGAGACAAGTGGCAGAAATGTTGATGTGCAGACATCTGCGTGATTCCAGGCTGTTTAGGAGGAGTACAGGCTGTCCAGTGAAAAATCATGGTGGGTAAATCCCCAACTCTCCAAAGCAAGGTAGAGTCCATAATTACTGGATATGTACAGCCTTGAGTAAATACTAGTAAGAATACAGAGGGAAACATGAAGAAAATCTGTTTTGACGCAAAATTAGCAACTTCTTGTATTTTCATCATGCGAAATAAGTCTAGAATTCTGACAAGATGTATGATGCTTTCTATAAAATCCCATTTTAATCAGTGATGACAGTTTGACATTTTTCCAGCTGCTTAGAAGCACTAGACAGTCAAGTATCTCAGTAGGGCATGGGTTGGCATGCTGGGATGTATCTAAGCTTTAACTTTCCTCCCACTCACTGACTTACGATGGTATTCGAAGAACAGGGGGGAAAAAAGCTTTCTGCAGGTTTCACACTAGCTTATGCCATCTGTGTTTTTAGCCTTGTCTTGTGAAAGTAAAATCTTCACTTTGAAAGTGTATCCAGATGCTGCCAGCTAATATTATCGTTTTCAGTAGCAAGTGAGGATTTTATTTATAAAATGTCCTGGCCTTTGCTGAACAATTCATGGTTCTGCACACTTGAGGGACATATAAATAGCAATTAAAACACAGTTTAGAGTAATGCTTAGGCTCTTAAAGAAAGTGACATCAATTTAAAGGAAGGGATAATGTGCTGGGCTGGACATCAATCAAAAGGAGGAAAAAAAATGTTGTCTAAAGCAGCATTTAAATGATGGGATAAAGCATCTGGGAGAACAGGCTCCACAACATGAGGGCTGGCAGATAAAAGACGCCTGGGTGAGGATACTGTGCTTGATGAGACCACCCATCTCAGATGTGCCTGCTCCAAAGCCTGCTAAAGGAAACTTGACTTCGAAAGAGTACTGTGTCATAAATGTGGCCTTATAGCCTGTTTCCTTTGGAGAGATGTCTCAGTAGGTGAGGGAACAGACGTAGTCTAGGGTAAAAGGGAGATAATTTGTTACTTATTTAGCATCTCCTACTGCATCCTAAGTCAGATCTCTTATCCTGATCTATCTTAAGCTACCTTAGATATATCCACAGCTTTGGTCACTATTGCCACTATTTGGCCACCACCTCTTCTTCCTTACTGTATTTATCTTCTCAATGTTCTTCTGAAGTAGGAAAACACTGAAATTCCCTTTTTATAAATGGAAATCTGACGTAAAATGTGCCCACAGTCCCACCGTTCAAAGCCTTGTAGCGTACAGCATTTCCATATACCTCCCAAAGTCTCCGAGTCCCAGGTCTTCACCTTTGCTGTGAACTTTTATGTCATGTGCCCGGTTATTTCTGTTGCACTCTGCCCAGTCCCTCTGCCTTACTCTTCCTGTCATCTCTTGTTGCTTGTTTTTGTTTTCTCCCTTCTGTTTCTCAGTGGAGGGAATACCAATCCACTCTCCAGTGCAAAGGTTTTTTATTTAGATTGCAATTTCTGTGGAGCAAGACACACAGTCTTAGCTCACAGCCCACTATGTACACACAGAGCATCTTGTTAGCTGTATAAACAATGAGAATAAATTAAATT
The DNA here is from genome assembly GCF_018139145.2 of Gymnogyps californianus. Lineage (NCBI taxonomy): Eukaryota > Metazoa > Chordata > Aves > Accipitriformes > Cathartidae > Gymnogyps > Gymnogyps californianus. Next base: position 18,618,948 of record NC_059482.1, read on the forward strand.
CAAATTATCAGTATTGTAGTAGCACAAGGGTAGACACATAAAATCAATGCTATGGACCAAACCTGCATGCATAGTTACTGCAATTATGCATAAAAATAATAATTTTGCAGATTGGTAGGGACATTTAACTTGACATGCACTTGCACAACTACTTAGCGTTCACACAGTTTTAAGCACAAATGCCCTGTATAATCTGTATGGCACTGGGGATGCTGAAACTGGACTCTCAGTCAGAAGCTGTTGGTTTATTTTTAGTTATGGAATTGTGTTGCTGGATTGTTTGGGGAATTCATAAGTGTTGTCTGAAGAGTTTTAAAACCTCAGTTCTCCACATCTAGGCCTCGTATCTTCCAGCTTCAGATAGGCAATTGGATATATTAATGCTAGCACTATACTTTTATGAAGAGCAGGCATTAAATTGAGGAAACAGCTATAAATAAGTGCAGAATTTGCACCTGCAGATAAAAAGGCTGTTTGAGAAATTAGGACTATGTTTGTTGTCTTTGTTTATTTCTGTACTGAGTGTAATTTTTAAACTAGTTTCATGTAGCAGAATGCATGAAAAAAATGACATTTACATCAAGGAGTTAGAGATCTAATCAGAATGTTGATGACTTATTTACAAATGTTTTCTCAGCCATGTTGCTTTTCTTTAATTTCTACAGGATATCCTTTTCCTTCAAAGTCTCCAGAAATTACAAGACAGGCTGCTTTTTTTGGGGGCTATTTGTTAGGAGGCTGACAAGATGAATTAGTCAAATAATTGCTGCTAAACTGATACAGTCCCTGCTATTTAAGGTGTTTAGTGTGGATAAATTGTTCTCTGTTAAGGCACAGTCATTCTCTTTCAAAAATGTATAATTTTTGATACGTTTCCATCTCTGTTCAGACTGCTTATCTTACCTTTGCTAATATCTTGTGAAGTTTTGTGCAGTGCAAGACGTTATTTGGTTTTATGCTGAAAAATCCATCTTTTTTCCCCCTTCAGATTACAGATCTTCATGGCACAGGGAAAAAAAAGTTAAAATCCTTTATTTGAAAATATTGATTCTAGTGATAACTATCAAAGATGTAGTTCCTTTGACTTTAGATGAACTATTACCCATGTCCCCAGCTTGTAAATCCAGTCACTAATGAAAATCTGCATGAGTGAACTCGGACAGAAACTTTGGTGCCTGTCTGCGTGGGTTTTTCCAGTGAGGCTGCAGCAGTGCTCGTACTCGGAGAATCCCCAGGGCTCTGAAGATGATTAATGATAACAAAGCTTTCCCTATTGTGTTAGCGGATAGGAAGGAAGGAAGAGTACTCTAAAAAGAGAGTGCATAGAATTTCTGAGTATTGAAGTTCAGGAGTAGAGTTTAACCCTTTAAAACGGCTACAAAATTTCTTCCAGTTATGTGAGGAAGATGAAATCTACTTTCTTCGTCTTCATAAAATCTGCCTACTGGCTGCATTAGCAGAGTTCTGCACTAAGTACGTGCAGAGGGAAACCAATGCACTGAGATGTAGCAATGCTTTCAGATGAGTTGGGCTGCTTGCAATATAACAAACAGTTAGGCACACCCACAATCCACTTAGGTTTAGCTTTTTGAAATGTGTTAGAGATTTCTGCTAATGGGTTTTCCCTGTGGGCAGCATTACCAACCTGATTATACAGGTTTTAAGAAACTCTCTTAGGAAGATTCTTTTTCATCATAAGTTTTGACATTGACCTACTAAACTGGGTAATTTAGCATTTTATTTTCTAAGAATGAAAAAGAAAATTGAATATTTCATGACAAGAGAGGGATTATAGTAACGCTGTTCTTTATAGGAAACCTATCATGTCCGGGGGCCAGATCATGCTTCTGAGATCTGTGCATCTACATGAAGATCTCGACGCCTGCTTTCAGAACAGCAGTGGGAGTACTTTGGTTGTGATACCCACCCCAATTACTTGCTGTGGAAACTTCTACCATATGTGCTTGTGAATATAGCTTGGTGATGGAGCTGAGAGGTGAATAACATGCACCTTCCTACCAGAAAAGTTTCAATGAAAAGGTGATACCTTTGCAAACCACATTAATTTTTGTAGGGACCTTCTATCTCAATGCAAGCAGGGAGATCGTAACAAAGATGGCTCTGGTTGGTTTGGCAATCTGGGGCCTCTGAACGGAGAGCTTTGGCCTCCCAAAATCTTAACGCTCCTCCAGGATTAGGAGCAGCTTTTGAACAGAGGTGGAGAGCAAACCTTTGCCTTCTCCTCCTGTGACACATTGCAAGAGAATCTTCATGAAGAAATTTTGGTGGAGATTGCATCACAAAAAGCCCACTCCTAAAGCTAACTGGGAGATGTGGCAATTTAGCCCTAGTGATTTAATTGCTATGTTCCTTTAATAGCAATTGTTCTTTTCCATTAAGGGGTACCAAATGCAACCTGATTACTAGTTGGCTGAAAACCAGGAATGTTTTGTTTCACTAAGACACGTTACCTGATACACTGGAGCTGAGATTCCATTAAAAAATGCATGGGGAATTTTTAAACTGGTTTTACAGCAGATAAATTTTATCAAAATATTTCCTTTTTAAAAAATTTCAAATGCTGTAGTACTTGGCCAGCTTTCCTGCTAATATGCTGTGGTTTAAAATAGTTCATTTGCCCACTCCAACTCCCCAGTCTTACACATCTGGGCATGATTCTTGTTGTCGATCTGTGCAAAACAGTATTTTACAAAAGTGTCATTTAGTATCTGCTTTGAGCTTTAGAGTGAAATATTCAAACTTGTGCTTGCAAGGAATCCATTTGGTAGTCACTGTTTTACTGCATTTACTAATTTGTTACTAATTTGCTACTATTGTTAGGCATGGAGTTAGAAGAGTATTACTAACCCTCTAGCTGATACCAGAGAAAAGTAATGGCTTGTTGGGAATGTGATATTTGATAGTTTCCTTCCTCTCTGTCCCTTCATCTTTCTATATTCTCCTCCTTTCTCTACTTGACTTTACACTCTGGAGTGTCCAGAGTTGGAGGATGTCCAAGCACAGCAGCACACTGTGAGGCTGTGTGGTGATTTGGTGGTCAGCCGGGGAAGGGGGGGAAGCATCTCCAAAGAATGTCCAGAAAAATAAAATAATAATGTGGTGTTCGCTCTGAGTGTGTACGTTCACATATGACCATACTTATCTGACTGTGTTATTGATGCATGTGTGGAAAAGACAATGTACGTGGCAGAGGTATAACATCTTGCTCTTCAGTGATTTTCTAAAAATAGCCCAGGAAAAAAGTACTTAGCGTTTCTGTGATGCCTGTTACAATGTCTCAGAGCACTTCTCCAACGTGAATTTAGTCTCCAAGTAGGATTCAAGCAGGAGCAGCTGAGCTGAGGTTTTTTGTTCTACTTTTGGGGTTTACATTAGTGCCAGTTTCCAGAGTTGCTGCTGATAACTGACTCCCAGATGTGGCCAGGTCCTTCGGTTTGCAGCATTCTCTGCCTCAAATGTAGGGTTAAGATTTCTTCCTGTGCTCTGACCCTGTTATGGTAGGTAAACAGGCCGGAGCAGCATAAAAGGGCTGGGAGCCCCACTTCTGGCTGGGGGAGAATTCCCTCGGCACGGGCCCGGCAGAAGACAGCAATAAGGCACCGCAGAGAGTCTCCCCCAGATGTCTGGTACCTTTGGTATGCAAATAGAGGGGACCCTGATAGGCGGCCAGCACGGCTCCTTTCAAGTCCTCCTTTAGTTCCCGCTGTGTGTCTTTCCCCTCTTACTGCAGAGAGAAGAACACTCTAGTTTTGTTATGTTTGAATTACACTATCTTTTATATTAGGACAGATCAAAAACTAACACCCAGACCATTTTCAGTTCACATAGCTATATAAGCAGCTGTCTCATAATTAAAGTGTTTAATTAAAATGTACATATGCCTCCAACAAAAGCAAAGTTGTTCTGTAGTGTTGCTGCTAGCATGAAGTTTATACAAGACAACATTCAGAGATTTCTCAGTCACTTACTATATAAAAGCAGTTCCAATCCCACCTTTAAAAAAAAACCACAAAATTCTTCACATAAATAAATATTCCACTTGCATAATTTATAAATTACTTTGGTTAAAAATGTTAAATTGCCAAGAAGTCTGACTGCAACTGGTCTGGTTCTTCTTTTTTATATACATATTAAAAAAAAAGAAAAAGAGAATGTTGAAACAGCTGAGGTTGGTTTGGTTGAGGGTTAATGTTTGGGTAAGAAGCCTCCAAGGAAAACTGAAGTGCTGAATGAACACCACTCTATGGTAATTAGTGAGTGGTATTTTTCCCTTGGAGTCAGTTTCTGAATCAATGTAATAGCTAGTGATGGGAACGGGGAGGGACACCGGATGGAGAAGATGATAACTTTCTCAGTGAGACGTAATGTTGAGATTGTGACCGTTTCATTAAAGATATGTAGGTGCTTCTAGCAGAAGAAGGAATGCAAGTTTTGTTGCGTTGGCCAGAGTTTAAGTGATTAGTTTAAGTTACAGCTACTTATTTTTTTCCTGGTTTTTTTTCATATCCTCAACTCATATATGGCATTGTGGTGCCATATTAAATGGTTGCTGTCTTCCATGCTTGAGATACCTGAATTCAGTGGTTGGTAAAATGTTCCGTGTTTATATAGTTCTGTCTGTAAAGTCTGCAGAGCACTTTAGGATCTCTGAATAAATATTGGTCATTATATTGAACTTTGAAAAGTACTTTTCTGCACATAAATAGACTACTTTTCTTCAAAGATCTGTCAAATGGTATACATCCTAACTATTGGTATAGATCCTAAAAGCACTTGTCAGCATGTATACTAGGAGATCAAAAGGTAAGACTTTGTTTTATTCAGTTCTTTGGCTTCCACTACAAACACATATATGGTATCAGACCTGATATAGCAGTTGTAGAAAACAGTAAAGCAGTGGGAGTTCTACTTCTCTTCTTACAGCAATTACTTGGACATGTTTAAGGTCTGATAAAGTGTGGATCTCGTTGTAGGACCATTTCTTTCACTTATTTAACTCAGCTTGGAAGAGATCAGTATTTTATGCCATATTATATCTGTGATGTAAAAAAAGATGGTGGTCTCAGTCAAGATGCTGTGAACATTGGTATAATCACTGCAGCACATGATTCTTTGGCTTCCAATGAGACTCCTTTCCATCCCTTTGAAAGGAATTACTGTGATTAAAGGCTTCGAATAAAATATAATCGGAGGAGTTTCAGTCTTCAGTGTTGATGTTTTTTCTGCTGTTTGGATAGTTTCACTTTCTTGCTGCTTCAAGAACAACTTGTTCTTTAAATAATATATAAGTGGAATCAGTTCTCAAGACAGAAATGTCATTTGCTTTTTGAAAAAAGAAACGCCATATAGCTGTGGCAGTCACCAAATTTCAAAATGTGTAACTGAACATGATGCATTTTTTTCAAAATGGCTTTTGAAATGGTGTAATTGTGTAATAAGTCAATGCGTTAACTAGTGAAAGAACTGTGAACGTCTTTGTCTGTCCCTTCCCAGAACTGTCAATCAACTAAAGGCTCGACATTTTTTGCACAGAGGAGTTTGGTTTTTGAGAGGAAAAAATGCTTTTTCACTACATAGAAATTTTAACAAAATTTTACTTAAAATGTTGGGTTTTTTGCTGAAAATCCAAAAATCAAATCATAATCTTCTATGAAATGTGAGTGTTTACAAATAATGAATGTGCAGTGGGAAAATGCGCCAAAATACAAGTGTTTTCTTTTGAGCCTTCCTTTCCCAGAACTTATCTCGTGTATAGCAGGCCAGCCTAGTGTGGCAGTTTGAAGGCTGCTTCTGTGACCTTTCAATGATGATAGAGCATGGCCTTATAATGAAGTTAGCCAGCTCCCTCAGCACCTTGGGACACATCTGAGCTGGTCCCATGGACCTGTATGAGTCTTCTTGGGAGACCACTCACTTGATCCTAACTAGAAAGCCCTTGATATTGTGTGGTGTTGTTTTTGAATAGAGCCCTTACTTTAGCAAAACACCAGTAGTTTGGGTTAAATATGGCCATGATTTGAAACCAAAATGAGAGAAGAGAAATTATTATTTTAAATGGAATTAGCTAATTTAAGAATATACAGCATGTGTAGTTTTTTGGGGTGTCAGGCTTTGTTTTTTACAGACAAAGTGTGCCCACTGAGACCTGGTTCTCTGGAACAGAGCACAGAAGACCTGTGGATATCAGTGAGATCAGGTTTTCTCCAGAATGTTCTCTTTATGGCTGTGACAGCTTCTCACCATCTTTAGGGTTATGCCTTCATTGCTGTTCCTTGGGACACTGTATTTACTCTTGTTTTTTTGGAGGTAGGCTGAGGTTATATTATGGTATGCTAGGCATAGGTTTGGCAGGGTGATCAAACTGATGCTTCGCTTTTAGGGCCATTGAGGTGTTTGATGGGAATCAGTGGCTTTTAGGGAATACGTCACATGCTTAAAACTAGGCATATGTGAAGCAGTGGGTTAGCTAAGGCTGTAGATCAAGTTTTGTGTATTGTGGCTGTGGACTGCTCTTTCCATCTATTAAAATGATATCCTGTTTTCCCAAGAATATCATATTTAGGAGAAAGCTAGTCAAGAATTCTTCTAAGTAAAAGACCTTTTTTTCTGTACTTCACATAATAGTGGTTCAGTGAGATAAAAATAGTACAGAAAACAAATTAAACTTACAAATGAGAGGATATTAGAGTGTGGTCATCTTAAAAGTCGGTATTGGCCTTTTTTCTGAGAGATTATTTTATTTTTGTTTTGTTTTTTTTTCTTTTATTGATTTTTTTTTTTCCTCAATGTTGCCAAGGTTTCTCACTGTTTTGTTGTTGCTTTCTCATAAAACTGTCCACAATTCTTAAGGGAAACATTCTCATTAAGGTCGCAGTGGTAAAAGAAATCTTTATGGCAAGGTTAGGAAGTATTTCTAATGATTTGGAGGTATTTTTTGAGGCAATTTATCCTCACAGTGGTCATTTAAAACTAAAATAAAACTTAGAGTAATAAGACCCATTCTTTTCCACCAAACCATGCAGAGTCCTGGACTTCAACAAGGAATGATACATGAAACCACTGAAAATACTGTAGAAGAATAGTAAAACCAACTTTCCGAATGGAGAAGAAAGGAGTTTTAAAGCCTTGTCTAAACAGAAGTTTTACTACTTTTAACTTTGCTGATAATTAATTTGATACAAATGTGCTGATATTTCCTACACACAGGAGTGGGAAAATGTTTACCCGCATGGAGGAGGGACTGCCAAATAGCTTTGGTGTTCCCCCTGCTCCCCCATGCAGACACTTAGGCTACATTTAGACTAGGAAATTAAACAATGCCGGGGAGCGTTCCCGAGCGCTGCTACGTGGAAAGCCACGCTGGGAAGTTCTCAGGAGGGTTCTTGGTGGGCTTTTCACCACCACCAGCCTCCCTGTGCTGAAGCCCTCTGCCTGTGGCTGGGAGCTCGAGTGGGCTGGGGGTTTGCAAGCAGCCAGTTTGCTCTGGCGATGCAGAGACATGAGCTCTTCAGGGCCATCCAGCCTTGGTGCCCTGGAATATTCCCTGGCACGTGTAATTTGTTTTACTGGTAAGGCTACTAGATGTAGCCTTAGCAAGCAATGTGAGTGCATTTGTGTGAAGTGGTTTGCTCTCTTTATGCAAAAGAGTAAGCTACCTCACCTCATATGAACGTGCGGTAATTAGTGTGGAGTTAATAGTATACCTGAATACTGCAGCTTATTATACAATCACCTTACCACGTAGGCCAGCCCTATGTTGTACAAAAGTAGGGCATGTTTACACTGCTGTTACTATATCGACACCACAGCTTGTACTACACTGGGTTACAAATTCCTATGCTATAACAAATATAACTAGATGAGCATGCAAATGTGTGAAGCTGGTCTTAGCTGCAATGAGCTGTGAAGAGGACAGTAGAGTATACCAGTGATGACTACAACATGGACTTACTGTCTAAAAGTCCAGCAGATCCGCAGGGGTCCAGTATTACATTAGGCAGTTCTTTTTTGAGTATTCAAAGCATATCTAAGTACATTATTTAAGGAAAATGTTTTTTTTTTTTCTGGACAAAATAATTTGTATTCACAGAGGAGCTTTGCCATAGGAGACTGAACTTCAGGACACCACAGATCTTTTCACAGTATGTACTGTACATTAAAGTGCCTGTCAGAACTTTTTAGCTGGCTTTCTCCTGGTCCCCACCAACTGAATGACACTAAAATTCCCTTTATGTTACTTCCCTGTGTAATGAGCTGGTGAGGTGTCCAAAGAGATAGAAATGAGATGCCATCACTGTGTAGGCGTCCAGCTCCTTTCAAGCCATCAACAAGCATTTCATATACTGCTCTAAATGTGCTCTACAGACCACAGCTTGGGGCTGTTGCCCAAAGGCTCAGAGCCTACCTGTTTAAGACTTAATAGTGAGATTCTTGAAAGATTTATAGAGTTAGAAAACAGTAAGTGGTGTGTAGATGTGTGTGTGTGTAGACACAAGGATGTAGGTACCGGGTTTCAAAAATCTGTAGGTCAACCTAAAGCCAATCAGTCATTTTATAAGCAGTTATAAAGGAGGAAGGGAACAGCAGAAGTACACGCTCCCCTCCACCTGAGATTCTCAGGTCACTTTATAAACATGACTGATCATACTTCTTCACATACTTGTGAAGTTGGTATGAGAGGTGTGATTCTGTTTAACAGATCAAGTGATTCTCCCAAGTCGTTGGGTGCGATGGTGCTGAAGCTAGAGCTATGGCACAGTAACCGTAAAGCCATTGCGCTTCCTGCCACATACTACACTTAGGAAGAAGCACGCTTCTCCAGCGCAAACCTGCTTGTGGCTGAACAGGCTTTTTAGAAGCCTTCTAAGAAAGAATGAAAAAAAAATCAAAATGTGAAGTTGCTGTAAGGTCACTGTGATGTAGATTTGTCTTGAGCAAGCTGCATAGATACTGACTGCAGGTTTTTTGAAGCTGTGTGTTAAAAAATGACAACAAAATATTGTTCAGAATCTCTGAACACATTTTCAATATTTACAGTATTTACTATTGACATAACATTGAATGTATCTTGGTATGTACTGGGGTTTACAAGTCATCAGTGTCAATTCTCTGTGTTGGAGCAGAATTCATATACATGTAAATGTGGTAACAAAGTATACTCTATACATGTTATTGTATAAATGAGATTTAGTATTTTGCTAATTTAAGTCAAGGTCAACAGTATCAGAGGATAGTAAAAGTGAATTTGACTTGAAGACAGTATGACATCACTGCAAGATTATTAAAAAAAAAGTATTTTCATCCTGAAAACGCTGTTTAACTTTCGGCTCATTCACAGACTTGCACTAAAACAAGCATTTTCCAGAGAATGTAGTGATCTGGGTGGATGACTGTTTGCAACTATCATTTTGAATTTGCTCTTCTAAGAAGCAGGGCTATTCATGTCTTAAGTTCCCATGTTCTCCTTACTTCTGCAGGGCAAGGTGCAAGGTTTAAGCAATATACGTGGATTCATTATCCTAATATGATGGCAGAGCTATAAAAAAAAAAAAGAAATCTGTTTTCTCTTTGAGGATATTACCACATAAGAACCAACATGATTCTGGGCCAAAGAGGGAGAGGAAGAAAGTGAAGATCTACAATACCTTTTACTTTTGAATTTCTGAGATTTTTTGAATTCTATAATCCTGTTTGCAAATGAAACTCAATTTCTTGACTTTAGCAGTCTTACGTCTTACCTCAAATGTAGTCAGAAGTGTTTCTATTTAACTGTCATTGTGGGAATCCATATTTTATCCTTCAGTATTGATGGCATATACTTACTTTTTTAGTAGTTGCTGCAGAGCCTGCTTGGAATCTGCAAAGGGGCTGGCAAGCTTTCAGTTTCTTGTGTTTTGACTGGCAATAAAGACTTTATAATCTGAATTTAGCTGCCAGTTCTGTTGATAACGTGCAAAGTGGACTATCATAGGTTTTACTCCTGCACAGCTCAGTGGTTCTGCAGTACCAGCTCTCCTTGCCTCTGTGCAGGGGTGACTGTGAGAGGCACGCACTAGCAGAGCATTGGTACCAGGGTGATTTTTTTCCCCTGAGAGATAGGCAGAGCTATACAGTTGGAGTTGGTCGAGACCTGAGCTTTCTAATCCAAAGTCTGCTGGCAACAACATTAGAGTTCCCATTTAGTTTGATGGAGTTTAGATCAAATGTTGATGATACAACTCATCATCTTAGTCATTGTGTCAGTCTGGTGATGTTGATGCTTTGTCTTCTTCCCCCTGTCCTTCTAGAATGGGACTGGGTGAGCAGAGTGGTGTGTAGGAACAATGGCACTTATATTTAGTGAGACACATGAAACCACAGCGGGAGTTGAATCCTTGCAAGTTCACCAACTGCAGGTGCAATAGCAGATCAGCATTTTACCAGGTTGGATGGAACCCTGGCTAAAAAGCAGATAATCTCTGTAAGCATGTCAAGAAATTGGGGCTGCTTTCAATGACCTCCTGGTTAGTTTCTGCCATTGTCTGACATGTTGCCTAACAGTCAATATAGTGACTGATGGTTCTGTGAAGCGTCTTGGTAGTACAGCTACCAAGTACAGCTCTGTGGCTGATGTTATTGTGCTGCTGATTGGCTGAATCTACACTTGCTATTTAGGATGGCAAACAAACAATTGTTTGGCTGGTAATTGCCAAGTTCCCCTCCCCCAGAATGGATTCTGACTTCTCTTTGGGTCTGGAGACCTCTAATACAGATGCTTTTCTCTCGACAGTTACAATATTGCTTGGAATATGGATTTAGAGCTACATCTGGAGGGAGAGGCTTTTTTGGTAAGGATTTATTCAGTCTGTCAATGCACATGCTGGGAAGCTGCCTCTAGAGCAGTTACTTGTCAAAAAGCATGCCCAAAAGTGACTCTTGGTGTGCGTTTTGGTTAAAATACTGAATGTCGGTCTGAGCAGGATATGCCTTTGCTTTTACCTCAGAAGAGCCAGGGAACAGCTTTTCAGGCGGTCCGTGCTGTGTGCTAGCCAAATGTGCCACAGCTGGGCCTGAGAACTATTGTTTGGTGACAAGCTGGAGGCTGGCTTAAAAAAAAAGGGTGATCTTCCACTAAACTTCTTTAAGGAGAGTGGCTTGATTATGCACCATGGGAAGCAGAATAAAACCAGCTCTTCAGTATCAACAGAGCACTCAGTTGCGGATGGGATAAGTTAAAGCCTTGTCTGAGACTATTAAATAAGAGACTAATTACAGTTGTGCTTTTGGTAGCTCACTGATTTCATTCTTTGGCTGTAATCTGTGAGGAGCATCACAGCCATTAAAACGCATTGGTACCCTGCTAATAGTTAGTGAAGAATTGCACTCCAATAAAAATACAGTGTTGAAACAATAGAACAATAGTTTATCCAGTGTAGTGTCTCACAGGGATTATAGTTGAATATGTTTGTTTCTCATTTTGAGCACATTCACTGAAATTTGCAAATGCAGATTAGCAAATGGTTACAACAAACTAAGAACATCTATGTCATATGTACTTAATCATGGATTGCTATGTGAGCAGAGCTTGTGCATGGGCATACATCAAAGCTGATATCTGTCTATATTGTAATGTATTCCTCCACATGACCATATCCAATACATGGTACTTATTATTCCATTAGTACCCAAACCACAAACCCTTTCCAATATCCATCTGTGAAGATGCAAATAGCTGCATACTTTGTTTTATTAAGGATCAACCATTAGGGGGTCACTGGTTAAAAGCCTGAAGATCATTAGAGGGATTTTAAAAAAATAAACAAACAGCTGTTGTCGTATATCTTGAAGAGTTTCTGTTGTACCGATGCAATTTTTATCTGTGGTGATGATGTTGTCATGGGAACATATGCACAAGGGAATTAAGTGATGTCAGGAAAAGTGTAAATGATGCAAACACACCTCATTTGAAATGTTAATTACCACCCTTCCCACCACTCCAAAGAACAGTTCAATTTGATTTTATTTCAGATGTAGGGAAAAATATGACACTTTTGTCTAACAGTAAGTAGCTTACATTGTTGTACCAAAGTGAGTATGAGTCAGTGAGTTAATCTGCATTGGCAGCATTTGCACTGGGGACCATCTGCAGCCCTGCTTGTCTGAGCATCAGTAATATTCCTCTGTGAATATCTCATCTTGATGGTCAGGGGAGGCAGGCAGCCTCTTTAAAGAGTTCCATAAATGCTTATAATTGCTGCATTAAACTTCAGTTTATTATTTTCTCCAGGTGCAGGTATGCGGATGATATGAAACCCCACTGCATTTACATACAAATTGAAGATTTTTATTAATCAGCCCGGTAACAGGAATCAAACAGCAACACTCCATCAGGTCCTTAAATACATTTGGTGACATTTTTACCATGCATTAGCATGATAGGGCAAGCAGAATATAATGTACCAATGATTGCTTTTCCATTGAAAGCACAAACGGTTTCATTTTTCCTGTCATCTCAAATAAGTGTTAAAGAGGGTTTGGAGGCTATTGTGTACGTTCCGTATGCTAGGGACTTACAAACACTGATGGCCACATTAAATAACCATTAGTGGCTCGGCTTAGATCATTGCAACATCCCTCCTCTTCAGAATTTATTCTTTGATTTAAAGTGAAAGCAATCTGTGACTGCTTTCATAAAGTCCTTCGGCTCCCTCCATTTTTTTTTTTCCTCAAACAAAATGCATTACAACAGTAATTTTATGACTGTTAAGATAACTGCCGTTAACAAGCACTTAATTAAAATGTACAATAAATAGCAGGCTGCAGTCTTATCTCCTCTCATGAGCTCCCAGCAGCCTGAGACTCCAATGCACAGCCCTGCTGTTCCTCGGCTTGTTTGCAGATTAATTGCTTTTCTGTCTGGCAAAAGCTGCTTCTCCTTCAGCCAGATCGTAAATGACCAGATAGGGACTTTATCAATCAAGCTACTACTTTCTGTGATCACTTCCATTCAACACCTTCTGAATTTCGCATTGAGAGGAACAGAAGTTATAGAGATAGGATTTAACATCTTAGTTTTTGTGTGCTTGGAATTTACGATAGTGCTGTCACCATTTGACACTGTTAATCTTTACATACAATACCCTTGGAGCAAGGCTGGTTTTGTTCCTGAGCTGGAGCTATGCCTTGTAAGAATTGTGAAGAATACGTATGAAACACAACTGAGATGCTCTCCATAGCGCAAGGTTACATCTCTTCCATAATCTGTATGCGCTTGCTGATGTGGCTCAGCATTGCTCTGTAACCTTGGATTCTGACCAAGTTAGCAGTTTACAGTTATTGAGAACTTGTTTTATTGTGATTACTTATCATTTATATGGGGGCAGTTGTCTAGAGGCCTCAGCCATGGATAAGGGCCCCGGTTTGGTAGGTGCTTAGTGTGCCTTCAACGAAAACCTAATTATGCTCAAAGCAGGTTTATGCTCAAATCAAGTTAGTTTCCCTGTTTAGACTTTGCCTATCAACAAAACCCTTGTGCATATAGATTTTTGGGAAACGCAGCTGTTTGCAGATGAATTGTGATTTCTGAATTTAATAAGACGATCTAAACAAGTCTAATCACTGTAGAAATGCTATTCTTTTTACCAAAAGGCTTTAGAGAGCAACTACTCCTGCTACTTGCAGAATACACAAGTTACAAATGTAAATATGATACCAGAGTGCAAATGTACTGTAGTCTCCTTTTGAAATGCAGTCCTTGAACTGCAGTAGGTACGTTGTTTTCTTCTTGTATTCTTGCTCAGAATATAAACAAATCTGTAATTTACTAGGTTTATCTCACATGCTGAGCAAAGGGAATGGATTCTATTTGGCGTTATAAACATACACTGTATAGTACCTTTGAAAATACGCTATATTAACTTCAGGCTGGCTTCTGAATACACATGAAGCTGCAGCGTTAAACATAATCTCTGTAGCTGTTTCAGTGTCATCACTAAGGCCAGTCTTAAACTAAACCAAAATGCTTGCCCCCACTCCTTGCGCACTATTCTGAATGCAGCAGCCCTGTGAACATGTTTTGTTGTTGTTGTTTGGGTTTTTTTTCCTCCTCCTGCCAGTCAGAGAGGCAAGGGACTTTCCTCGTGGAAAAACTTATGCCTAGGAGAGCCAAAACACGAGAGTTCCCTGACAGCAGTGTGTAGATTTATGTTAGAAGCCTCTAAGGACATTTGGAGCATCTTTGCAAAGGGTCTTTTCCCGTCTCATCTCCTCTAAGTGGTCTGCTCAGAGTTTCATTCTTAAAACGCATCACCAAGAGCTAATTGTAAATGAATGAAAAGGAGAGTAGTCCTTAACAGGCCACTGCAGCCAGTCCTGTTGGCAGATGTGCTCTCAGACAGTCCCTGAGCAGATCCATCAAGGGACTGGAGGAGTAAGTGTTGGGCTGAGTGATGCACATGTATCAGTGGAAGAAAAAAACTCAAAGCAATGGGAGTGTTCTCAAGGTACAGGAAAGAAGAAGCTGCTGATAAAGAGTTGCTATAAAGCTGCTAAAGGAGAAAATACACAACTGTTTTGAATCCTCCAAGCTATTTGTCATGGTCACTACACTGCTACCACTTAAATAAGCAAACAAACAAGCACAAAAGATAAAGACAAGAAATAATCACTGAGCATATCAGCAAGAAGAGAATGCAGCCCTGTGAAGATAGTAAAATTACATACATAGGTCAACCAATTTGCACTGTAATCCTGCTGCAGCTGAATAGCCCCAGTGTAACGTGTATGCATGGACATTTGCAGCTCTAATGCGGTTATGACAGAGAAATGTTATTATCAAGGTGCTTATGTGCACTAGGGTCAGAACAGCATTTACATCTCATACCTGTAACCATTAGGTGAACAGACAGATTCACAGAAGACTCCTTTGAAGGAGGGAGATAGATACACAATAAACTACAGTGTTCCTGTATTTTTATATTTTTCTTATTTGAGGTGGGTTTATTCTTAAACTAGGCCTTGCAGTTACACAGCACTCATGTTTTCCCATGGCACCTATACATTTGAAATTCTGAGTTCTTACCAGTTTTCCCCCTGCTTTTACACATCAGTAAAGATGGGATGTTTTGCTTTTGGACACCTGATGTCTTGAAAGAAAATTTCTGCTTAAAGTTCAGCTGGTGCTTAATTTTGTTGAGTTGGCATTTATGTCCTATGCTAGTAATGGGCTGAGCTTTCTTGATGAGATCTTTTTCATTTCAGACTCTTTTCAGAAAAGTTGTTCAAATGTTTGGCTCTCTCCCCCCACCCCCAATGATGTGTCATTTGTGAAAGCTTTGTCCTGAAAAATGAAATGACTCAATATAGACTGAACTTTTTCAGATCACTTCAAACACACTTGACTACTGGCTCAAAAAACTGTTTGTTGCATAAGCCAGATTTCTATGCGACTTGTTATAGATTTCTTTGCAGGTGGGAAAGAAGAATGTTAGGGACTAATGGGGCAGGCCCGCTAACGGAGTACAGCCATGGTTGATTAATCCAGATCATCTCATTCCACTCGCTATAGCATATGTGTTTTAATTTTTTTATTCCTTAAGAATTTATTTTGAAATTATGCTGATTAAAAAAGGTCATATTTCCATCAGTACCTACATTAATTCAACCTTGTAAAATTTACTTCACCCACTCAGCTGGGTGGATGGATAAGCAGATGTTATAGCTGAGCTGTCAATTTTTATATTACTTCATTAATGTATTCACGAGAAATGTTTTAATCCCAAACACTCCACTGTGAACAAGTGGCAAGATTCCTGGGTTCTGTGACACCCTGGCAATTCGGTGATATCTTCTTCACGTTCTGGAGTGGAGACATTCTCAAATCTGACGTAAGCAAATGTAGTATGTACTGAATATTGTATTTTGACGTTGCATTCGGCGTGATGATCTTTGCTAGTTCAGCTGAGTGAAGCAGTGTTTACCTGTGCAAATCAGTGTAACTCCATATAAGTCAATTGAACAATTCAGCAGATGAGGTTTTCTTGTTCTTTTGCAATATTATCGGTTTAGCTCTTGTAACGATCCTTGTTCTTTCTGTCTCCATCATCACATAGCAAGGGTACAATCCTAAGGTACAGAGATTTCTAGTTACCCTAATTTGTTTGATACAATCCCATGGATTTTTTTTTAATTATTATTATTTATTTGCTTAATATATTCATTCTCAGTTTGTGGAAATACCTCATAGCAGTTATGGTAGGGAATGCTGGAGGATTGGGCACTGAAGAGAAGAACTAACGAGAATTTTGAAACTTGAGGGAGGTGAAACAATTTCAGACTGTGGCATTAGCACATTGACTAAATACTTCTGCTACATGGAGAAGTAGGTATTGGGAAATACTGGGTGTTCTTTAGGTTTTGTGGTTATCAGTGAATACATCTTCATGTAATAAATGTGCATTATGAAGATTATTTTCACAGTCAAAATAGCTGAAATAGCTATCAAAACCAGCTGTATTTTCTTTTTAAAAAAAAATTTTTTTTTGAAAGCTCACATCCTGGATTAGAGCTATGCTGTAAGTGGCCAGCTCTGTGATGGGTTTTGTTGTAGAGCAATGCACAAACATGTGATGTAGCACAGTGGTTGGGAAACCTGGATGCGTAGCGTACTTGGTATGGTGCTGACAGCTTTTTTAGCTCTACAAGGGCAGAGCTACATACTGCACAACCTCCAAGTATGTATTCACAGCCCTACTCAGCACTGCTGATGGCATTGGGGAAAACCAAAAATACCCTTCTTAATGCAGCCAGTGTTGAGAACTTCATTTCCTTAAAAAGAAATCTGGAAGACTTCCCAGATTATATATGTGTGCCTCTAACTTCAGAGGATATGACTGTACTAAGAGACTATGAGTAAAATTAATAGTAGAGTGCTTTCTTGTTCTCTTGGAATATTCTCATTTTAGCCCTCCTAATGATCTTGGTTCGTTCTCTCTCTACCATTGCATAACAGGGGTACAAATCCTAAGGGAAAATAAACATGTACATTGATTCCTAGTTGGCTCAAGATCATGTAATTTGGGATTGATGAACAACAAATGGTGAACTTGGGTAGACTAATTCTAACTGAATTCTCATTGAGAACAGAAACTAATAAGAATATCTTAATTCACGTAACTATATACTTATCTCACATTTTAACTAATTTTTATCTTAATAGATTTTGTGGGGATCAGACAGACAACTGTGAAAGGGCTATTTTAGTGACATTTATAACGCAGTTGTATGCAGGAAACATTTTAAAGCTCTGCTAGGGAGTCTGTTCTACAAAGGCTGGACCAGAAGAGATGTCTAATTCAGAAAATGTTGTTTGTGTTGCTTCTGAAGTGAATTTAAGATGTTTGATCAATCCCTTATCACTGGTGGTTTATCAGACATAAATCAATTACACTGTACTTTTCAGAGGTTGTTTTTCAGTAAAGCATTTAAACGTATTACTTCGCTGAATTAAGGTAAAAGTTGAATTTGGGCTAGAAACCGGGTTTCCAGACATTTTCAAATTTTGGTGATAATTAGTCTTTATAATGAACCAACACCATTCCCCTCGAAATGAGCAGTGCTGAACTTTGGGGTGATCAAAATGTGCATCCTTTTCTGATTTGATGGGTTGAAGAGTACTTGCAGAGTGCTAATTTATTAAAGATTTTTGTATTTCATCAGTTCTTTGGGTGCTTTTTCCCCTACTGGAAATCTTCATTACAGTTTACATTTAGGCTGAATTCAAATTAATTATTGCAAGAGGTTTTGCTCTTCTCTGTGACTTATTTCTGCCCTCTGGCTGATCAGTGGTCCATGGTCAGCACTCAGATCTCCAAGAGGCCTAAAACATGTAGAACACTTTGACATTTAGGGAGGTCAAATTGAAGAGGTTGGAAGGAGTGTTTTAACTTGCAGAAGAGCATTTCATTCCCATTTACATTCAGGTTGTTTAAACAATTGTTATCCACTTTAAAAAAAGACATGTTTCAAGCCTGTTTTGTACGACTGGTGTCTACTGTGTAGCAACCAAATGGGAATCACCTTTTAAACCTTCTCCCCTGAATATTAGCTTAACTTCCAGTTCTTCTCTCTGTCCTGTGTCCATGTATTTCAGAAGTCTGAGATGCTACACCAAAGGCTGATGAGCAGTAATAGAAATCTTGTGGCAAGCAGAAAGTCCTGCTAAGGTGACACTTGTAACAAATTCCACTGATAGAGATTGTCCCAAAGAGGCACAATTTCCAGGTGACAGATACTTAATCTCCTATGGTAAAGAGGGGGAAGCACTAACTTTCATCTCACTCTGATCTTTTTGGAGTAGACATGCATCCAACCCAGAAGCTCAGACCTAGAATGCAGGATTTGAGGGAAAGATTTGAATTGATATCTGAATTTTGCTAAGCCTTCTTGCTTTGAGATTTGATTGCAATAGTGTTTGCAATTGCCACTGGTGTTTCCAATCTGGCAGACTTTCAGGCACCTGTGTTAGGTGCAGGCACTGACTTAATGACAAAGGTGAATTTTGGTCTGAGTAATCAAAGTGATTCGCTCTCTTCCATTCCTACAGGTGTTGTGGAGATGAGTGGGCACCTTCTACTCACAAGAGAGCAAGGTCAGGAGGGTTTTCTTCCATGTCTTTTTGCCATAACAGATACTATCTGATCTGGTGCACTTTGATCCGGAAAGTGTTAAGCCAAAATTCATGTGTTCGCTGTGGACATGTATAGGTGGGATGTAGTTGTGAATTGGTATTAGATGATGATATCTTTGCTGTGCATTTGTTTTGGCAGAGGAACAGTAGTTGCAGTAGTTTGAAGCTGTGTGATGTGATATTCTGGGAAATTTAAGTTCAGTTAAGGCAGCCTGAGGATTACAGTGGGTATTAGTATTAACCGATTAAAGAAAAAATCTTGACAAATTAAATGTCAACCCCTACCCAGCTGTGGCTGTTGAAATTCAGATCCAGATGCAAGATTGGTATCTTGTGTGTATCTTTGCTATGCTGAAACACAGTGGCAAAAAGCAGTGATATTCTCCTCTGTCTCTTAGCTAGCAGTTAATTGAGCTCTGTGTCTCAAATATCTCCTCAATGATCAGGAGTTCTTAACTGCTCACATTTTTCATTCCTCCCATCACCTGAGAAGGCTTGTCTATTGTTAAACCAAGCAGCAGTGACTTCCCAGTAAAATAAGATGAAACAAAGCAAAACCTTTTTGTTGTTCTGTGAGGTCTATTTAATTTTAATTCTGTTGCAAAATAGTTTTTCTAGCTCAGTTATGAGTGGAAAAACTGGTGTCACTTTGTACAGCATTTCAGTGCCAAGCTCTTAAAAGCAGTGCAGTTGGAAATGGTAAAGACCTGGGAGGTCACCTAATAACAGCTATTCCCAAACAAGATTTTTCCCTATAGTGTGTGTCTGTATATATATATTCCCTAGAGCTTTACCAAGTCTTGTTTTTTAAAACTCTCTATTAATAGGGCTCTACTTATTTCTCTTGGGAAATTATTGCCCATGGAAAAGGTTTCACAAGAAATTTTTCCTATTACATGATAAATCAAAATTCAAATTACTAGATTCAGTTACTAATGCAGAGATCCTTGGTGAAAAGTTTTGCTCCCTTACACACACTCTTGTCTACTGCTGATCATATTTCATCTTTCTGAGCACTGTCGCTGCTGTTGGTATGTCTGATGCACTACTTCTTCTCTCAGTCGACCTGATTAGAAGTCACTTGATTTTAGCATCCCTTTTCCTGGATCACCATG
This sequence comes from Gymnogyps californianus, assembly GCF_018139145.2. Lineage (NCBI taxonomy): Eukaryota > Metazoa > Chordata > Aves > Accipitriformes > Cathartidae > Gymnogyps > Gymnogyps californianus. Next base: position 18,638,748 of record NC_059482.1, read on the forward strand.
CTGCTTGGAGTAGAGTAGAACAAACCACTGTTTTTTAGATTTGCTGTGACAAGTGACCTCTGTCTGCTTCCAGCCACAAATCGAGGGCTCAGGCTGCCTGCGGACATGGGTGCAGGAGGGACAGGCATACGCTTGGCTTCAGGGGAGCAGTGTCAGGCCCTGAGCAATCATGGCAAGAGAGTGGTGCCTCCCCCTTTCACTTGCATTAATCTTTTCTGCTGGTTGTTTATTTTTGTTCTAACATCAGTTGTCCTGATGAGGAGGACAGGTTCTGTAGATGATGCAGGTTCTGTAATTCGTTGGGAGTCAGTGTTCAGAAATATCTCCCATATGAAAGGAAAAGCTCAGTAAGAATATAATGAAGAGAGGCAAGAGGCTGGAGAAATTTAGAAACAGACCTGCAGACTAAGCATTTGGCAGTTGGTTCATATTGGCATTTCTTTGAAATGAATTTGAACTACTAAACTCCTGGGTTCAGTTCTGTTTGTAGCTGGTATGAATACAGAGGAGCGTAAATGAACCCAGTGGAGTTATGCTGAGTTTAGATTAATGTTAAACATCTCGGGTAGTGCATCTACTTAATGAACTTATTATATGATTCCTTTGTGAGAAGAAATCCAGTGATTTCTCCTAAAAAAAAAAAAAAAAGTTATTCCATTATGCTCTTGTTCTGATACTTTTATCCCTCTCTCTTTTCTCTCTCTCATGTTTTTAAAACTCCTTTAACCCCTATTGTGTGCTTCAGAGGTGTAGCCAGAGTTCCAAATTTGTACAGATTATTCCACTTTATTATGTACCTGCCATCAAAGGGCAGCCCCTCTGGCCTGGGCTATGGCACACTGGATCGGAGACACTGGCTCCGTGCAATGTTCTGGGTACGGAAAGTGAGAAAGTATCTTATGCTGAAGGAGAGCAATAGGGGAGTTCAGTAGAGAGAATGGAGTTCCCGTTGTGGAAATTACTACATGCTCTAGCGCTGGTCGAAAGTGCCATTAAATCTTCAGTGCTCAAGAGAATCTTCAATGACGTGTTAAATTAAAAAGTTTCTAAATTTAGAAGTTTTGCTTTTGGTATAAAACTTGTTAGAACTGAGTTTTTTTCCTCTACATTGTAAAAAAACCTGCAAGCTGCAGATCCCTCAATTTGTTGGTTAAACACCAACATTTTTACAACCTTGTTTAGCAGGCTTTCTTTGGTACATCTACCCAGAAAGTCTTCCCTAGAGAGGGCTTCTCCCACTATCTGAGACGGTTTTGTCAAATGCTGCCCAGGGGCTCGTTCTTCTTGTCTCATATTTGTATGGCCTATACAAATATAGCGGATTCATATTCTGCAAAATCAAAGAATAATAATTACAGGCAAAGGCCCTGAATCTGTAAAGCTGTATATTTCATGTTTCAAAAGTGGATTTTGGAGGAATTGGTGTCTAGTGGCTCCTGTTGATGTTGCCTAGCTCGTGAGTGCTCAGGGTCATGATTAGAGACGAGCTGTACTTCTGTCCCTACCCTCGTCTCAGTATCTCCTTTCAGGTATCAGATGTACAGTCACCCCTGGAAATGGGTTTCCATTCATGTCAGATCAGGTCCCGGCCTGTCTGCTTGAGTTCATTCTGCCAGAAGTTTTCCTCAAGAGTCCGTCGCCAGCAGTACATGGTGACCAGGCATCCATCCATCCTAAAATCCATTTTGCCTTGGATTTAACAGAAGCTAAAGAAAATGTTAAAACGTCAAACACTTCATGCATGTCTTTTTTTTGATGACTGGCTACTTCTCCCTCTGTGGTGATCCAGGCAGGCCTTTGCTGAACTCTTAGGGTCTCAGACCACCACTCTTCAAAGAAGTGTTACTCTCGCTGAAGGGAAGCTTTCTTATTAAGCTGTTTGGGTTCCTTTCTCACTCTGCAGAGAAGTGAGTTATCTTGCCTCATTTATTACTGTTCTGTTTGTTTTTACAGATAGCCTTCATTTAAGGTTAAACTGAAACAGTAAATATCCCAATACCCATGTCAATATTCAATATTCTTTAATAGTTAAGGGACAAAGCCAAGGCATTATACTGAGCACTTCTGAAAAAACAGACCCAGGGCATCTTGAGCTCCCGAATCAGTAGCTGTTTCTGAAAAATCAGCTGTGTATTTCCAGCTTCTTTTTAACCTTGCTGAGTGTTAAATATTAGTCTCTCTCCAAGACAGGCTGTCAGAGTTAGACAAGTATCTTTGTATAGTCATCTCCTCAGGAAGCAATCACCATACCTTGGAAAAACTCCTTGGCAAAGTGTGTGTTAGCATTAAGTGCTGGGCATTTTAGAAGGTGTTGTCAAGAAGACCATAGGACTGAATTCCACACCTGGGATTTAGAAGATTCTGCAGGAGGCCAAAGGGAGGAAAGACAGCAAAGCAATAGAGGAATTAAAATCAATTAGGTGCAGAAGGAAGAGCAATGGTGATGCCTGAAAATAGCACAGGCCCCAGTCATGAAGGTAACTGTGACAAGATATAGCTTACTTTGTATTCCAGGATGATCTGTCAAAGGCAGCTATGCATGAGCATCCCTAAAAGACCCACTCTAAGTCTTAATCTGATCCCTTGGTCCATGTGCCTATAATTAAAAACAGAAGTGAGGCCTGTGATGCTGTGTGGAGAAGAGTAAGCCTGGTGTGCTGAGTCTGTATCCTGTATCTTCTAAGGCGAATAGGGTGATATTGTTCCTGTAATTTGTCATCTATAGTTTGCATTAAGAATAATTCACTTTCTAAGGGTTTGCTGGTTTAAAAACAACAATCACAAAACATTGAAGAGCTTCAGATTACAAGATTCTGTGGAAGAGCTTTGGCTGACTGGTGTTTTACACGGACTAATATAGCTTTCCTTGTGGATTTAAAAAAATCACCTCCAAGGCAAAGGACATGAAATGACCAAGATTTTCCATGTAGTTCCTCTTCCCTTGTGCTAGATCTCATACGTAAAGATCATCAGACCTAAGGTTATTAATTGCTTCTCAATTAGTTTGAAATCCTCTGGATCCAAAGCTCATCTCTCTTTAATGCTTAGCCTTTTTTTTTTTTTTAATCTCCTGGCACTATAAGAAGTGTGGGCTTGGGGGCTTTATTCAAAGTTAAATTAAAATCCCATCTTTTAGTTGGGGGCTACATTCTGTGTACGAGCTGTCTCGTTGCATGTATGCCTGTGAAGCATACTGTGAGTGGGTGCCTGGCACCCGCTGCATATCCGTAACTGTATACAGTGATGCGGGCTGTATCGTGTATCCAAGCTGGTATTTCAGCCTCCTATTAATGTCTGAAGAGTTTTAATTGGACAAAAGGCCAATTTCAAGTTTGACAATTTCAGTTTACTGGAATCGATGCTGAACGCAGAGCAAAGAGCGCAGTGGGATTTGTGTCTGTGTGTATTCAACAAGGGGGCAACATATTTTCATAGGTTAAAAATGGACATTTTCCACATCCTCATATATAGAATAGATAAAATGTGAGCTAACCTTGAACCTCTTCAGCTTGTCTCCTATTTCTGTGTAGAGGCTCTGCTCCACTAAAGTGTAGAGGAAGAGCTGTCCATGTTAATGAAGCCTTCCAGGACATTGGCATGGTGTGGACTGATGTAGGTACATTTTCATTTAAAGCAGGAGTCTGTCTCTCAATGTGTTAAAACTGCACCTTATCCTGTGTTCTCACTCAGATGAAGGAACTGGAGTTCAGCTGGCACCGGACTCTACTATTTTGGCTGATAAGGTTTAGTGTAAACAAATGCAGGTCTGTGAATTATCTGGCATGAGGATCAGTTAGGGGTGCTGGCTTCCTATATCCTTAATCTAGTTGGCCTAAATGATTTATAAACTGGCAACATGATAAATGTTGTTTTAAGTGGACAAATCACATTGAAGAGGTGTAACTTTCTGTCAGTATGTAACATGACCGCTTCTCTTAGGGGAAGAATAACAATCACAAAGAGCAGTAAGGGTAACAGGATCACAAGTAGGCATATTCCTTCTCTACAGCATAAATCATTAGAAGGGCACTTCTTTCTTTCCTCTTTGCTTGTCCTTCTTTGTCCTTTCTTCTTTTTTTTTTTTTTTTGGTGTTATTTTCTAGCACTTCCATATCATTTTGGAAAGCTAAACCCTCCACTTGAATTGTGCTGCAGTTTCTTCATAAATCTGTGAAGCTTGTCTCCATCAAGCTGTATTTTCCATTAAAATATGGTTCCCAGGTGATTTCCAATACTATGAAAAACATGTAGCCATAAGTCTTTCACTGATTGTTTATTATCTGTTTAGGTGCTCCTGAGGATTTTGACAGCTAGGACTTGTATCATATGTAATGTAATAAAAGTGGATGTCTTCAGCGTAACAGGGATAGTTGGCCTTTCATTTCTGTTTGCCAGGGCTGTATTTGTTTTCTATGTGTTGGGTTCTGTTTTTAACATGAAACTTCAAGTCTACTCCAAATCAGGTCAGTTTAAACTTTGTGTTTTCTTTGCTATATAGATGAACAAAAAACTCAAAAGAAAATCTAAACAAAACACAACAAAAGCTTTGCTGTTATAAACAGCACAGGAAGCAGTAACAACAAAGCTAGTATTTACTCTGGTGGTGGAGTAGATTTACTTCAGCTGGATTCCAGCATGGACACACTGTTCCACCTCTGCAGGAAATGCAGCAGGACATTCTGTATGTCTGCCTTGGATATGTGTTACAAGCATGTTGTGGGATGCAATGTATAAAGCTCCTCACAGTAGCTGCAAGAGGTTAATGCTTTAAGCTGCTGGTTTGTGGTGAAGTTTGTGAAAACTGATAGGAATTGGTTAATAATGTCTATCTGTAGGCAAAAGTGCAGCTCTTTTGCAGGCAGAGTTCCCTCTGGCGTTAAAGTGAACTTTGCATTAGGATTACAGGATCAGCCCATATGTAAGCACTGATTGTCTGGTAGTACACAGTAAGGCTGGGCAAGGAATAAAACCTTACCTAAACTCAAACAGCATACTGTGAGTTCAGTTCTTCAAGTCTATGTATACCACCTCTATTACCAAAGAGATGTTGCATTTTCGTGGCCTCTGTGCTGGCATGTGTGATGCATTGCAAGAAAAACCACAGCCAGCCTGGCAGGGGGCTCTGGAAGACTTTTGCTTGGGAAAGTTTGACAGGGATGGCCCCATCACAGAGGGAAGGGAAAGAAGAGACTGTCTTGGAGGTGGGCTAGGAGATGAGAAGCAGGCTAGCATGTATTTGCTGACCCTGTCATTATTATCAAGGCCAGTCTTGTGTGTTGCCTCATCATTTCCCCATCAGTGGAACAGGGAAGTATTGATTATTATTATAAGCCAGTGCAAGACTCAGAAGGAAAGTAACTAACAATTATTAGCAAGATTTGTAATTTAAAGGTTGGCTTTATAACAAGCAAGCAAAATGATTTACTATGGCCAGGAAAACTACCCAGCTTGGACTCCAGTGCCTTTATAATATGGAATGTCCTCTCCCTGCCCTGCAAAGAGATGTCCTTCCCAACAGTATTCATGCAGTGGTTAAGTAGATTTGATATAACCTTGGGTTTGCATTGTATCTTCTCCAGTTGGACCTCAGAACTGGTTGTCCAATGAGAAACTACCATTTCCTAAATGCTTGGTAAAGCACTTAATTGTGAAAATAACTAGTTTACCTCACAACATCAATTTGAAAAATTACTCATTAATTTTTGAGGTGCAGCCGCCTTCCCTGGAGGACAGAACTACTGATCTCATCTGTACCTAAAACCTTGGCTTTGTTTGCTAGCAGGCGTGTCTGATCTGCAAATGAAATTTGGCTTACCGTCTCCGTTTATAAACACCCTTGACTGCACCTTTGGCAGAACACATGATAATTAAACAGTTGTGGCTTATACTATGCAGGCTGAACAGAGCTGGCAGGGAAGAGTTTAGATGACTAGCGTGTCACACAGAAATATTATGTTTCCCTCTACTTTCCAGTGGCATTTACTAGCAAAGTAGGGTTGAAACTCTCAAAGAGCTATGTGAGCTTAAAAATGTTTGGGGTTTGGGTTTCTTTCTTGTTATTTGCTTAATATATCATTATTTAAGCCTAAATTATCTGTGCAGCTGGTAGACAAATAAGTCAACATAAACGCAGCACAGGGATTTGAATCAGAACCACTACCTGAGAAATGCTTTCTTCACCTATGAGAGTTTTAAAGCATCCAGATCTTGTTTAAATACACTAAATATACTGGATGGTTCAAATCCTCCAGAGGCAGTTAACAGCAGAGTTCCACCAATGCAAACCCAATCGATAGATGTGCTAGACACATTTTTCACTGTTTGATATTATACTTGCTCAAAACTGAAATAACTTTTACTGCTGCAAACTGATTTTGTAGTACGTTTTTAATATATTTTGTTTTCAAAACAAAATTTTGTTGGATCTTTGTTTCCACTGGATGCTGGCCATCACTAGCTAAGTAATTCCACATGGAGACCTCTCGTTTCCTCAATTCTTATCTTCTATATTGCTTTTAGTCTACAGAATTGCCATTCTCTACCCTCAGTCTTGACTGTAGGGATTTAATCTTCTGAGACTCAGCCCTCCTTTTGTCCACAACATCCAAGGAATGTTCCAAGGCATACCAGGGAAATTGAACCGGGATGTCCTGAGACTTCCCAAAGCTGTGCATAAAGTGTACAAAGGTTCTTCATTCCCGTAGTTGACTGGCTTCCAAATTTACTCCCAATGTGTTCTTTCATCCTTAGTTTATAATTTTAGCACTGATTCACTCCTGAAATGAAAACCTCTTAAAGAGCAAAGGCTGATGCAGATAAAACCCTCTGGGTTATGATCCATTCATTTAGAGCCAAATGGCCCGCTCGTTAATGTCATTTGCCTTATGACCAATTACTAGATATTTCCTTATTAAGCAGAAAATCACTTTTGCCTGGTGTTGTAAACTAGCTTAATAGCACTTCACCTTCTTATGCATCATAGCAGTTGGAAAAAGAAAATTGGGAACGTAGGGTTCATTTACTGGCCATTTCAGCATTTGAGAGGGTCCTTTTATTTTATTTTATTTTTAAATGACAGTGGATAGTCAGAATATTTGTCTTACCTCAGTAGGAACATTAAAACTGGAAGATGTCAGAGCTTTAGCTCTGGCACTCTAAAAGGATGTTATGCCTGAATGTCTCGGTACTGTTGTTTTGGGGGTTACAAGACTGAACCCACCAGCTTGGGAGAAAGAAAAAGCTTTAATTCACTGGTTGTCTGTCTTGCCCTGACCCCTCTTTCCAAGCCAGGCCTACAAACTCTGTTCCTATCTGTCTTAGTGCACCAGTCTTTCTTGGCTGGCTATGGGGTTCTTGTAGTCCCTGAAGCACTACACAAGTTTGGAAGCAACCTGCTTCATCCAACTCTGAACACTTACATTACACCATTCTTTTTTGAAATAAAGTCCTGTGATTATATGGCCTGTGCTGTTCCGGGAAATTGTCATTCTCAGCTTTCCCAACCCCAGATGATTTATTCCCCTTTTTCCATTGACAGAGAAGGATAATTGCTCTATACTTTGGGTGTTTGCATACAGCATTCAGTCCATATTTACTAAATATCCATATTCACAAATTTAGACAACAGCCTTCTTTTCCTAGTTGAGCAAACTGTGTGCTTTTAGCCTTCTGTCCTAGAATATGTTCTTCATGCCCCTGAACTTCCTACTCTCCTTTTTCTGTGCCTGTTTCAGTTTGAATTTGTCTTAATTCTGATACCTTAAGTGAGGGGATCCATACCCAATACTCCAGGCCCACGTGGTACAGAAAATTGCCCCATATTCCTGGGGCTGATATGCCTTGACTCATGTTCTAGGATTGTGTCTCACTTCTTTACGGCCACATCACCAAGCTTGCTTGCCATCTTGTGAATGACAAATATGCCCAGGTCGTCCACTGTCACTGCCAGCTGAGATGTTCACACTTCACTGCAAAGTTTTTATTGTTATTAGTCCCTAAAAGCATTCACTTTTTACGCTGTTATTTTTTTACCAGTATTTCCAAATCTCTAGTTCATCCCTTTGTTCTTGTGGAAGATGCCCAGCCTTCCCTGTATACTGATAAAGCCTCCCTTGGGCTGAAGCACTGTTACGCTCTCACCTTTGTAGTTTGCATTTAGAAGAATCGATCCATTACCTCCAGTGAGATTGTGGTCTGCAGTAAGATAGCAAATGTGTGGTCAGAGGATGTACCAAGAACATCACTATAGCTGGTTACGAGCATGAACACAGTTACTTCCAGATACATGTGGACATTTCCCAATAGCAGGTTATAGCTAGTATACTCTCACAGTAGCTTTAAAATAATCCTATGGTCTGGACTAATCTACCTGATGGAATGGGATGAGTTTCAACTACTAAACCCTCCCTCCTGAGGCCAAACGCTTTAAAGAAAGATCTGATGCAGATCCTTATCCTGGGACTGTCAATAATGTCTTCAGAGCAAGTCACTTCTTTTTCCTTTCAAATGTAGTTTATTCATTTACTGATGTTTCCAAGTCAGCCAGCGGTTAATATACAATATTGGGTAAATTGGGTGGAGCTGATTTAATTAATAAATAGCACAGAGTTTAGTTAAAAATTTACATTAGTATTGCCAGTGACAGCATGCGAAAGTCATAACTAGGACCCTTCCCCCCATGCACACACACAAAATTGAAGGATTTGGTTATAAATTTCCCAAAGATTAAAGCTGAGATTCTTTTTTGTGTGTCTTCTGACTATGGAGCTTTCATGTTTCAGGCTTTTCTCCACTACTGTGAGCCTAACAGAAACCTCCTTTGTTTAAATGTTAATTGAGATTCTCACGTAAGCTCACTTGGCTACAGGGCTTGCAACTTTTTAACAAAGTTAAACCAACAAAATCCAAGAAGATGCGGTGAAAATCATGAAATATTACTACTTTTTTTCCCGTAAAAATTTGATCTTTGCATAGGTAGACCTGGAAATATTTCTTTCTTTATTTCTTGCCATGACCAGTTATTTCCCCAGCTGGTGATGCTTCTGAGAAATGTGTGGAGTGCTGCACAGTAAGAAGTTGGCCTACTTGGCACCAAACATTTGAAATGTGGGTTTGATGCTGCAAAGGGGTTCATGCACATGAGCACTACCACCAACGTGCAGTTGGGGCTCCAGGGATGGGTTTAATAAAGGAGATGTGGCCTGAATTGTGGTAGGACTGTGGTTTCCATTGTCCAGAATCACAGGCTTTTGCATTCCTTATTGTACTTACGAAAATTATTTGATGCTGTGAATAATTCAGGGAAATTCAAGATTATTGAGCTGGCTTTTTAATCTTGTGTTTTGTTTTGCTTTTGAACACATTCATTTTCAAACTCGTGGTTTCCAAATGGCAACAACTGTCATTTCTCTCAGGCATAACTCAATTAAGGAAAGTCTCACGACACTTCATATTTTTTGGTTTATAGGTAGAAATTCCCTGTCAAGAATAATAACATTTTCTGGTGTGAGTTCTTGGGTTTGCAAACTTGGAATGTGTTTTCTATGGGTCCTCATCATTTTTCATGCTAGGGTGAACATTCCTGGTTTGCTCTTTGAATATTTGGTAAAGCAAACACAAAAAAGAGGTGAAAAGTTAATAAGTATAAAAATGGGAATGAATGTTACAAGGAATTTCCAAGTATTTGCCTGGCACTGGCTCTTGCACATCCTCTGCTTTTGCCTGAACAATTGGTCTTACTTTAAACATTCATGTTTGAGCAGCTGGATTCATTATTGAACCAACTATCAAGAACCAAGGGATACGGCCTTTATCAAATTTAATAAACCTTTGAGGACTGCAGAAAGAATACACTTGTCTTTAAAGATCAGCCTGTTCAAATGAAAACTAAACAGAAACTCGGATCAAATTCTTGCTTGTAGATGCATTGTGAAAGCCAGCTGTTTGGTGTTTTGCAATAGAAATTAGTAATTTTAACAAAGCATTCTATTTCTTTTGACGGCCTACAATGTTAATTCTCTCCCTTTTTTTTTCTTTTTTTTTCTTCTCCTTTGACATGGAGATCAGAATCTGGCCCGTATGTTGTAATATGGTAAGAGAAGTATACAAATACAAGCATGTCTAAATATGTGAATACAAGTCAGGCTATTAATTCAGAGAGCCTTGCCACATTTATTAATGTTCTATGTTATGAGATTAAAGCTATAACATAGAGTTATGTGAATTATAAACATCTCTTTAGCAAGTCATATATTAACCATAATAATTTTTAAAGGGTGGAGTGTAATTTATTCAACATTGTAAGAAAAAATAAGGTAAATGAGTTCGTTCAGGGGTGGGGCGGCAGCAAACTGCTTGTGGAGACTCTTACTCCCTGAGGTGATAGAGGTTAAATGCATTACAGAGCTTATAGGTTTGCTCCCTAGAGAGAAAGGGGGCCAGACGTTTCTAGCTGACATCTCAAGGACACCACACATTTGCCCTCCTGACTAATGGTAAGATACTGACCTGATAGCAAGGTTGCAGTGGCAATTTTCAGAGAGAAAAATAGAACACAATAGGTGGCTCCTAATTAGAGAGGAGGGCAATATGCTGGGACAATCTTAGTGTTTCAGAGGTCCACTAACTGAAGGCATAGTGAGCCTGAGACCACTAATGCAAACTTGGAATATTATTAAAGTATTAATGGCCAAGAAGGCATTTTAGGTGGAGTTTCCACAAACAAGCATTCTCCAGTTCATAAGGAAAGCTTGCACATCAAACTCAGGCCTGGTCCTGCACCATTGAAACCAGTGTGCTTCTGGCAACTGGTTATATAGATGGGTTTTCTCTCGTGAGTTTCCACTCTAAATCACTAACTTTACTTAAGAGCAGTGGGACAGATGTGTAGAAACAGGAGGAAGGGATGCACTACAGTCATGGAGGGGCGATGTGTCAATGGATATGCACGTGAAAGAAGATGCCTGGGGAATGGTGGGATTACTGTGTGAAGGAGAGAAAGTTATAAGGAGATCAGAGTATAACAGTGAGTAAAGGGGGGACTTGGAATAGGCAGGTGGAAGTGCAAGGACGAAAGGGAAATGGGAAGGAGCAGCACTAGTCGATCCCAGTGTCGTGACTCATAACAAAAGTTATTTCACATTAAATTTGGGAACTCCAGACTCTTTAAAAAAACCCCACCACCTGTGTGGTGAAAATGGAGATCTTCTAGCTGGCGGATGCTGTACGGTAACATATTAACGAGGCTTGGACTTGGAGAAACACAGCAAGCCAAAGCTGTGATTCCTACTTGCAAAGCTATTTTACTGCAGCTATTTTAAGTCTCATCAGAAAGTGGTTTGTTTCTTTTAATATCCTTCTAACATCACTCTTCATGGAAGTCCCAGATACAGAGGGGATTACATAGGTAAGCAGATATTCTGAGACTATGGAGCATGCTTGAGGAGAGTGATGTTGCTGCTTCATGAAAAATCTCTTGACAAGTCTTAGACATTGTCCTGAAGAGCTTGATGAGAAAATGAGGACATAATAGATAACAAGAGAAAAAGAAGGACTTAAAGACGACCAGCACTGTTCCAGTATTTTCTGCTGCACTGAGACAGACCTTCTAACAGAGGAAGTGAGAAAGCGAAGGTGTGGGGTTTACATGTTGGCTAGAACTGTTTTTGAGCTTAGCTGCTTGGTAGCAGAGATGTGCAAAATGTTGCAACAGATCACACTGAAAGTTAGGTGGAAGGAAATGTTCCATTGATTTAGGTACACGACACTCACATAGCAACAAAAAGCATATACCTGCTGTTCCTCTGCCAGGCTCCTGCCTTTCCAGCTACCTCTCTTGCCCAACAAGCCTCAAGAATGCACACTCCCTTAATCCTCTGCTGGGAGGTTTGGGGCTTGGTGGAAGAAAGGACCTTTAGCCGAAGGAGGGAGGGTTGTTTGGAGAATGAAATTCAGTAAACTCCAACCTCCAAGTGAACCTGCCGGGGCTGATTTGCTGCCAGCCCTTGGGAACAAAACTGCAGCACTCAGTTCCTGAATCCCATCAGCTCCCACAGCCTGGAGGGTTCGCACTGCTCTATCTGGCACCTCTTCCCATGTCAGAACAAGGTATTGTGTGTGTGATTTCAACATGCTTCTGGTTTTGTTCTGACTGCCAAGAAACACTAGTTGTGTTATTATGAAATGATTGAGGAGTATTTGCTCATACAAATTATTTGTTTTAAGAGTTTAGTAATTAAATGTCAATACACAGTGATGGTGTCTGAAAAGCTCTCGGGTGAAAGCCCTGCTCTAACTTGAAACTATAATACACTGCTTCTCTTCTCTCAAAACAGATTTGTTTGAAACACCCTATTCAGTAGAATGCATCTCGCTGTAACACGCACGGTCTTTGGCCTTCAAAGGCACCCTTGTGCAAAGGGCGTGTTGCATTAATTTGTTCAGCCAATTTAGGGTGTGTGGCATTAATTTGTTTGGCCAATTTGTTTAGAATCTGGCAGAGCATAGGCACCCAGTGCAATGTCTGTGCATAATACCTGTGTCATCTCTACACCAGATCTCAAGAGCAAGAGATTTACTGTGTGATGCCTGGCCACACCTTGAGTCCGTGCTCAGGAGAAACAAAGGTAGGAACCGAAGTAACAAGGTGCTTGTTGAGGGTGAGTACGAAAATGCTTTTTATACTTTGAACGACTAATTTCCACACACACTGCCTGAGCTGCAGGAGTAAGTTATGGTATGAGTGCCATTCACTGCCATCACTGACTCTGGTCACCTGGGACACAGTGGGTAATAATCATACCCACAGGAAGCCCTGCCTTACCTCAATGGAAAGCCACACACAATTCAATATGAAATGACAACCTTTTGGTGCAATAGCGTGTAGCTCACTGCAGATTGTTAATGCTGTGCCCACTGAGCTTTTGATTTGCATAGAAATAACTTATTTTAATCCTATATAATTTTGTATGATGCTTCTCTCTTGTTTCCTGTAATGCTCAAGATGGATGGTAACGTACTTTCCAAAATATATATAATATTATATAAGATAAAATATAATTTCTCTTTGTAATTAAAAATTACAAAAGTGACCAAGGTCTTATTTAAAAGTAAGCAACCATTGTTCAAAATGTGAGCACCCTTGGACTTCAACAGGAGCTTCCAGATGTCCAGCACTAGGCTTTACATTAAATTGTTGATGAAAATACTTGTTTTAATTTTTTTTTTTTCCTAAACAGGCAACAAGGCGTGGGATTAGAGCTGATAGGAAAGACTGTAACACTTTCTATTTTCCATTAAAATTTATTTTTCACAAAAGACTACAATACCAGCTAGCTTTCTTCAGAATTTAGGCTAAATGTCCTGAGATTTGTGCTGTCATTCTGGGAACACATCTGTATTCTGAGAAAGATGGACAGTGAGGGCAGTGACATCATGGCAGAGCTTTTGCTTGGCTTAAGTCAGATTTTTCACCCTGGGTGTCTACACTGCTGAATTTAACAGAGTAGGTAAGTGCAAGAAAGGGTACCGGGCCTAGATGTGTGTCCATCTAGACCTTCATATACACATATATATTGTGAGCTGCTGTCAAATAATGGAGTAGGGTGAGAATTTTGTGAAGTTTGTAAAGAAGTCCTTACACAGTGGTTTAGGAAAACATGTACAAAGTCACCAGGCTTATTCACTGGGCACCTGGGAGTGAGGTCTCACTGAGATGCTGGAGACTGGAACATGTGCTTTCCAGAGCATGTGTGAAATACCAAAAAAAGCAGGTGCGCTGAAATGCTCCTGTTTCCCAGAATAAGACTGCACATTTCAGAGTGTATTAAGGATACTAACGAATGACCTACAGTGAGCTATACACTGTGCAATCTAAAACCAAGGGCTTTATGTCAGGCTTAGAGATTTTGAACGGTAACACACTTTTCAAAGAGCCTCAAAGTAATTAGCCTTTTGCTCCAAGTTGACACACTTACACTTTTAATATCAGGAATAAGGAAAAAGACTAAGGCTTCTAACCTCAAATCCATAGCAGCTTAGGCACTTTCACCTCGCTGGTTTTGTTATGACAGCTCTTTGTTTGGCTGATAGTGAGTGGTGTTTTGAATAGAAGTGCTTTTGCTGTGTGCTTTGCTACTTTCCCGTAATAAGGGAGGACTTGGAGGTTATGCAGCAAGGTGCTAATTGACATTAACGCTCAAGACAGGAAATGCTGACACAATTTAAAATTAACATCCTGTCAATATACTGCTGACCTGTGTTAAACGTGTGCTTTGTCAAACTTTCAGAATTAGATTTTAATACAGAAACTGTGTAATGCTAAGAGTATTGCTGGTCTCGAGAAAACTAAATTTAATACAGTGAGAAGTCAGCCAACTGTTTTCCATTTTAGCTTACCTTTTTTCGAAGAGGGAAAGTTAAATTTTGCCCCAAAAGGTCAAATATATATAAAGCAGTCTGAGAGCTAAAAATGATACCGTATTTGTTCATGATCAATTCCTAAAAGAAGCTGTCCTTCAGTTCTCAGGTTCTTTTAGATGTTGCCTTGCCAATGACAATGATTCCTGGAAATGGATTTTACAAAAGACTGTAGCAGATATATGGCATTTTGCACCAAACCAGGCTATCCTGGTAACCTACCTATAAATTAAAATGAAAAAAGGGCTGACAGAAAAAAACCATACAGCAACGGACCATAAAAGTGGCTCCTTTGCAAGTGCATTATTCATTCCTTAGCAAAACAGATATGAGGATATTTCCACTTCCTAGTGGCTCCTAGGAGAATTGGAGAAGGGAAAATGGTGTCATGCCACTAGTTCTCCAAAAAAAATAGTTACCGGGTGATGTGGTGGTATTTATCAATAGTCATTAAAAGGTACACAAGTAATCTTAAAGCACAGTGCAGCTCTGGGATGATGCTGTACTTTTCCTTTTGTTTATGGATGGTAGTAGCTAATTTCATACATAAACCATCCCATTGACTGCTCATGTGAGAAGCTCTGGTGGTACTTGACAGTGAGCGGCCCACTCACTAACTGTTACGTAGCTTTGAAGAAACAAATGGTGCTGTTTGCTGTCAAGCAAGTCAGAGCCTTCTCTTTGGAAGGGTGGAAGGCACGAGTCAGAATAATGCCAAATAAGAGAAACAGAGCACGCTTGGGTGTGGTCTGATCTGTGGAGGAGGCTGTTTGCTGAACAGTAATCAGAGGTTGTCTCAGGCATTAGGAACAGCATGAAAAAAGGCACGAAGCCAGGAAAAGGTGATGAAGAAAAAGGAAGCAATCAGAGGAGAAGACTGGGCTGCGTGGAAGGAGCAGGAGGTGGAGCAAGGCAGTTTGAAATGAGAGATGTTGGTAGGGGCAGACCTGCGCAGGCTCAGGGAGTGTGGAAATGTTTCACAAAGGTGGTGCAAGCTACGTATCACTCCTGGCAAACTTTCTCTAAGAAAACAGTAAGTGGGTGGCCCGTTGCTATATGCGCTTCCCACTGACGGTTCCTGGGAGCAGGCCAATATTGTGTGTTGCAGTTAAGGTTAGAGCAAGACTGAAAAAATAGTGGCTGTAGTCCTGGTTCTGCAAATTGTTTGCACAGGGCACCTATTGCTGTTAATAACTGAGTGCTCTGAAAGGCGGCCATTTCAGATGGTGTGTGTGAAATGGGGGAAGGTGCTCCCACAGGGAGACACTGCTCTACTGGAAAGTGATTCTTTAGAGCAGCTGCCACATTAGGTGGAAAATCTCTAAAGCAACAGCCACTGGGTGATCTTATCCCGTGTTACAAGGTACTAGCTGGGCTTGTAGAACGGCTGCTCTGAGCTGGGGCAGAAGAAAATGAAAATTGTAAATGGAACGTACATAAGAGACTTGGACCTTTTCTCTGAAATCGTTTGGCAAAGGACTCTGAGCAAAATAGTCACCGTCAAATGGGCTGTGTTTTGCTCTGTTTCAGTCCTTTCCCACAAAAAATAAAGGATTCTTATTTCCCATTTTTCTTGTACAAAAACCAGAGCAATTTCTTAGTAAGGAACTCAACTATCATGGTCACACTGTGCTCTTGGGGATAAAAAAATTGCCTTCCACTACAAAATGTTTACATTGGCTGCCGAGGTTTCTCCTGATTTCCTCTGTTGGGAATGAATAATTAAGAAGTGAACTGAGAGGTGAAAAAGGCCTCTATGTGTTTAAGTCTAATGTCACAGCTTTCCAAGGACAAAGCTTTTAGTACATAGAAAGGTTTCTCTGTCAAGCAGATGAATTCAATAGCTAAGCAAGACGCCAAGAAGAGGAGTCAAACAAAGCAGAGAATTCCCAGTAGGAAGCTTTTAGTATGCACTCACGACAGGTATTGCATGAAATGGATGCAGAGCACACATATGTGGGACACACAGGCAACACACATAAGGTGTTAATAGTCTAAGCTGATGCCAAGGAAGAAAAAGAGCAGACAGGGTCAGCTACTGTTTCCTGAGCTAAATGTTCTTTTTCTTATGGTGGTCAGAGCCAGGGGTAGTTTTACAATGTGCAAAACATGCACTCGTAATTAAAATGAAACTCACACTGACAGAGAAAGGGGATGGCGAATGTTGACCTCACATGCTGCATCTGTAGAGCATTTGGGGACACATTCTTTCAGCAAAAGTGATGTTGGCTTTTGATATTCTTTTTTAATAAAAGGTGAACAGGAATAAAGTTCTGTGTTAATTTGTATGCACTGCATGAAGCCATTTCTCAGGAGAAGGCAGCGCTGATGGTACTTTAGAGAACTATCCCTCTGTATTTTTTAATTTTCCATCCTTCTCTTTAAAAACAGGGATGTTGCTATTGCTTGTAAACAGTGGAAATTAAAACAGTAAATAGGAGGAAAAAAATAGAAAGGTTTTACTTATCTGTTCTGCTTGTTTTCTGCTGTTAGGCTTTTCAATACTATGTTCACATAGCTATTTAGGCAAGTGGATTCCCAATATACTAACACATCTACCCAAGTGTGGCTTGTAAATCCCTTTGGAAATCTGCCCTTTTGAAATAAGACTTGGAATAGGAGCCGCTGAAAACTTTGGAAAGGCAGTCTGTATGAATATGGAGGCTCAGATCCTCAGCTGTTGAGTTGTGGCTTGAGCTGTGCTTTTCTGCTTGCCTGGGGGAAAATCTCTCCCCTGGTCTTTTGAATTTAAGATTCCTGGGGAGGACGGGAAGGTCTGCTTCCGGCTCCCAGTCCTCCTAGACTTTTTAATCTCCTGCACTAACCAAAGAATCAACAAGTATATCATCTTCCTCGCAGCAAGATAAGATCCTTTAAGAGGCAGAGCACTCTGCCTTCCAACAAACTCATGCATAAAAGGTTAATTTAGAGCGTGCAGGTATCTGTGTATGTTGGGCAAATGGAGAGCTGCAGGGATTCTTTTTATTCCTCCCATTCTCTTAGCGTTGGCTAGTGAGTGCAGGTTGAATGTATGACTTTACGTTATGGAGCACCTCTCCATCACCCGGGCCTTTTGTCAATTCACCAAATGTGACAATTACAGCATTTCAGAGATGAGACTTTCTAATCCTATTACTCATTCATCAACCTGCGGATGATAGCAGAAGCCAGATCGAACAGTGCCAAAAGAGCAGTGAGGAGCCTTCTCCAGTGCTGTGAAACTAGGCTTAGCTCAGGCACAATAGGTGTGTAATTTAAGGTTTTGTTGAGCTGAAATCCAATCACATACTTGACTGGTAGATCACAGAAAGACACAGACAAAAAGAATGAGATAATTCTACCTCACACAAACACTTGAATCCGGCTTTGACTTAATAACAAGTGTGTGATCAACCTTACACTGTTTCTTTTTTTTTTTTTTTTTTTTTTATTTGAACCTAGAGATGGGATGGCACTGAAATACTTTACCTACTTGGGTATCAGCCAATAATATTTAAAAAAACCCCACAAAAACCCAGAAGGAAATGGAGGAACTTGCTTAGACAAATAAATGGAAAAAGTGCAGATGCTCATTACATGAAAGATAATATGAAAATTTAACTTCCGGGCTTAGCTCAGTGCTGTCTTGTCAGCATCTGGTACCTATTGCTTTCCCAAGGATGGAGAGGATCTAGTAGAAATATGAGGGGAACAAAGCTAAAAAAGTTAAACCTTGACTATAGACGGAAAAATTATACTGTGAACCTTACTGTGCTCTCTCTCTTGCGACTAAAATACTCCTTTTACTTTGTCCTATTTCAGACACGTGCTGCAATTGCAAGAGGAATGGTGGGAGCTCTCAGGGGTGGGTGAAGCGGGTGCCAAGGTGCTGCAGCCATGTGCCACTGCAGGTCACATAACCTGAAGTGGATTCGCTCTGTGTTTAAAGAGGTAGCTTTTCATTAGATAGTGTTATTTAGATTCAGTCTGGTAAAGGAGAGTGTTCAATGCAACCTGCTCTAGGAGTGGCCTTTATATATTAACAAAATAAAGTGTAGGGCATGTAAGTTAAAAGCTTTGGTAGGAAAACTCTTTGCAATAGGAACATGCACATTTATGTCCATCACCATCATCAGTGCTGTTCTTCCATATAGTGTAGCAGTCCAGCTTCTCTGGCCAAGTAAAAGTCCTGTGTCAAAACCAAACTTCAAAAAACACATTTCCATAGTTCTGGTGTCCATCTCGGGCTCTTTGAACTGACAAGTTCAGTGGGATTAACAGTACATGAAATTTGGTACTAGCTTGTAGGTGTCATGAGCTGGACACTCAGAAATATAGAGACCCCAAACTAGAGGGGACATTAAAAACATGTACTTATGTTACCCTAGCAGTACCCACTGCTAGGAAAAATGGCAAAAAGGTTTAATGACTCAGGTCTGGCAGAGGAGCAAGTGCTCTAGTACAGTGGTTGAAAAAGTTGTTTGTTTGTTTTTTTTTTTAAAGTTTGCAGATCAAGAAATGCCTTCAAGCCACATGACTTGAGTTGATATGTAAGGCTCCAAATGCCTTAGATCCAGTTACATGAGCATTGGGTCACTAACGTGCAATCAGCACAGTGGCAGCCCATGAACGTGGGCAGGGCATAACTCACATGGAAGCCAGTTGTCAGAGCTAATCTGCAGCAACAGGTAACGCACTGTCCTTGTGCCAAAACAAAGGAGCCAAGCCCTGGTGTCAGTAATGCAGTGACTGGGAAAAAAAACCAAGAAGCTCAGAGAGATAAAAAGGAAGGGGAATCCTGGGGGTCAAAGAGTTAAAATGAAGTTTGAAGCTTGGCATTAGTCATAAGAGACCAAAATCCAGGCAATGTTTTGCTAGAGAAAAAGTAAATAAATTACTGATTTGCAGGATATTAGACTCAAAAGCATACGGAAACAACATCAATGGAAAGATTCTTTTTTTTAATAAGTGAATTAGTAGGGGAAAATCCCACAACAATGAAACTCATATTCAAACATGACATAGAGAGAGAGAGATTTTCAATGGTTCGTAGGAATATGAGAAGATTGAGATATGTTCCAAACAGAGAGGAAAAAAGAAGATATCCACAACACAGTATAATCTGAGAAGCTCAAATGGAGTCTAATGTGGCTCCCAAACTGCAGAGATCTCATAAATATAGAGATTTCATTCAGCAATATAAACTCTGACATTTGACCAGACAATTGCCTTGGGGGCATTAGCTAAAATAGCCTCAGCTTTAAAATTGAAATATGAACTTCTGAAGGCTTTGGTAGTTGCTTTCCAGTGACACTGAGACAACAAATATGAATAGTGGCTGCTAGATATATCAGCATCCCTAATTTGGGAAGAGGCTGGTGATTTTGGCTATGTTTAGCTGCAGACATCCTCTCATCTGAAAACGTTCTTTCCCTTTGGTTTGCTTATGTAGGTAGCTCAGCTGTCTTTCACCAACATGAAGACAGGTATAGTTTTCACCACTCTTTTTGCCTGTCAAGAAGCCAAACAACATGGTTGTTAATGGTGCGTAGCAGAGTTAGTGCGCTGGGGCGGCGGTGCTGCTCCTTGGATGTGGCATTTGCAAGAGTAATCCCGGAGAGGCTGGATCCTTCCGTGGCTTGGGGAGTGCCTGTGCAGGGTTGGTTGTGTCTGTGCCTGTGCAGCACAGAGGTTGCTGTCGTCTTCCACATTTTGGGGAGGAGGCATCAGGCATTTACCCTCTCACCTGGCACGTGGGTTTTATAATTCCTTTTTCTAGTAGAATACAGTTTGGGTTCCTTTGTGCTGCGAGCCTCAGCCCGCAAGTGGCAACCCACTGCGGAGCAGACCCTCAGGGTGAGCGACAGTTGCCAGAACAAATGCAGTTGTCGGTGGTCTCTGGGGGCTGCAAGTGCTCTCTGTGGGAGCTGTTTGATGTCGCTGACCCCACACTGAATCAGGAGGGGAAGGAGGAAACTGCATTCAGCACTATCTGTATAAGTACATCTGCTAACGACCTGTGCCTGGTAAGATGTAAATGTATGCACAGTTCAGCACTTCAGCAAGTGCTCTCCCTTTATAGACATGCACGCACACTGCTACTGTGTTTTTAATAGGTATGCTCTTTTCATGATGTTATACAGCTCCAAAATCCTACCCAGATTAACAGTGAGAAAATGAATGCTTTTTGTTGCTGCTGGCTTCTCGATATCGTGGAGGAACAAGAACAGTACTGGTTTTAGTTTGCTTTAGACTATGCAGGTGAACATCTGCTCATCTGTGTAAGCCCCTGACCCACCTCTCCTTTAGCTACCAAATCAACCGCCGGGACAGCTATGTGATTTTCCTGCTTTTGTCCAATATGATAAAGACAACGAGCTAAACCAGCTTACAGATCATGCTGTCTTCCTGACTGCAAAGTAACTTGCTTTGTGTGCTCCCAATACAAGGAGACCGTAAGGACCTGTTTGGTAATATTGTCAATATGCTCCCTTAAACTCCCTGGGTTCATTCTCTCTGCACACCAGCTCTGTGTGTCGCAGGTCTCTGCTGACTTCAGCAGGACAGCATGGGGGGAGGAGAGTCAGCTTGGTAAGTCGCCCATGTACTGCACATCTGTACTGAGTGTCTGTGGCCAGGTGTTGGTAGCAGGGGTGGCATCTGTGAGAAGAGACCGGGGGCTGCCCTATGCCAGACACAGCCGGAACTGTGTCTGCAACGGACCCACTGCAGGGCACAGCTGACCCCATCAGCGAAGCTGGTGGCACCGATGTGAAAACATATTTAAGAAAGGGCAGAATGCTGCACAGGCAGTGGGGAGTGAGGAAAAAAAGTGAGAAACAGCCCTGAGAGCACCAAAGTCGGAGAACAAGGACGGGGAGGAGGTGCTCGAGGTGCTGGAGCAGATATTTCCTTGCAGCCCACAGAGAGGACTGCAGTGGAGCAGGTATTTCCTGGCAGCCCATGGAGGACTATGCCAGAGCAGATACCCCCAGTGCAGCCCATGGAGGCCCCCATGCTGGAGCAGGTGGACATTCCCTGAAGGAACTGCAGCCCATGGAGATCCTATGCAGGAGCAGGTTCTCCTAGCAGGAGCTGTAGCCTCCATGGAGAGCCCACGCAGGAGCAGATTTATCCTGAAGTACTGCAGCCCATGGAAGGATCCACACTGAAGCAGGGGAAAAGTGTAAGGAGGAAGGCGTGGCAGAGAGGAACTGTTATGGACTGACTGCAACCCCCTGTTCCCCATTCCCTCTGCGCTGCTTGGGTGAGGGGGAGGTAGAGGAGCTGGGAATGAAGGAGTGAAATTGAGCCTGGGAAAAAGGGGTGGCATGGGGGAAGGTGTTTTAGTTTTTGTTTCTCATTATCCAAATCTATTTTAATTGGCAATCAATTAAATTAATTTTCCCCAAGTCCAGCCTGTTTTGTCTGTGACAATAATTGGTAAGTGATCTCCCTGTCTTTATCTTGACCTGTGAGCTTTTCCATCTTATTTTCTCTTCCTGTGCTGTTGAGGAGGGGGAGTGAGAGAGCGGCTGGGTGGGCATCTGGCCAAGGTCAACCCATCACAACAATATATGCATTTCGGTAGGAAGAGGGATCTGAAGTTGAGTTGTATAACTTTAACCAAAAAGCATAAATTAAATATTCTTGTGTCTACCCAGACTGTGCAGAGTGTTCAGTTTTGGCACTCTCCAGACAGTAAGGTGGAGTATGTGCTATAAAGCAACAAATTTCGTCCTTCCCTAACTTCTCAAATCAAAACAGCCAAGACAAATACTACTTCTTCCCTCTCGCCTCTCTTCCACCCTCCCATTGCCCTGCCCTCTATGGCCCTTTGCAAACCTGTGTAAGCGGCGGCAGACCCAGCTGCCTCACTAAAATCCTGCTCTCTGCAGTAGTCTTTAAAAAGGTCAGCTGCCATAGACCAGTGGTGGATGTTTTTGCATGACTCCTTTCTTTTTGTCTTCATACTCTTTCCCTCAGTTCCTTGTCAAACTCTAAGAAAAGCTCTTGAGGGCCACAGAACTGGGGGCAGGTTTGGCCTCAAAGAAATTTAAGTACCATGTTTCTGTCTGTAGATCCCAGATCGTTGCTGTCTGTTGCTGTAAAGTGTCAGACTCTGTATTGGTTGGTAACTAACAGCAGCAACACTTAACGAAGTTGAGTGAGGATGATGTTTAAGCATTTCTCATCCTAAGGAGCTACCATGGCAGCTGTGGAAGGCTCCTACAGTCTGGATGTGCTCTGAATAACCTCTCTCACTATGGTTCACATTAAAAATTTTGATTATCTGTCAGACTGCTGCTCCCCTTCTCTTGAGCTATCAGAGTTGCAACACTCTGCAGAAGTCATTTACTTGCCAGCGGTACCGTTAGCCCTTTGTGAACAATTAAGCTGAGGTCGGAGGTTGTAATATATCAAATTTGCGGACTGTATTAAATTTGATTTTTACTGAAAGGAACTTTTTGTCTCTTTTATCAGGAGGAAAATTAAGCTGTGAACTGGAATTCCATCAGGCTGTCTACTGCGAAGCCCTGTGGCTTTAGCAAAGGGGCAGCAGTGGTCAGAAATGACACTCAGAAGGTAAATTTATTTCTTTTTTATTAAAAAGGATAAGTTATGACCTGTACAGTATATCTTAAAGAAGGAGGAGAGTTAACATGATACACTGTATTTTCCCATTTCTTTTAAAAAGCCTGATCTTGCAAAGTGCAGAGAAGTTCTGGATGGGAGGGAGGGGGGAGCTGAGCTACCACTGAAGTTGCAAGGTACGGACGTACCCACCCTCCACACCTGCCCCACTGGCAGCAGCCTCTGTTTCTGGTTATTAGATGAAATGTTGGAGGTTCTCTTCTGGTCTGAAAAGGGCATGGAAGTGTGAGCTAGATATTCTGCCTGTCAAATTATAAATGGACAAGGAGTTCAGGATAGGCTTTTGGAAAAGATTTTCTGTTTGATTCTGGAGTTGAAAGTTTCTTGAGGTAAAGTTTTTAAAACCTTTGAGAACACATCTTCAGTGTGGGCCTCTTCTCTCACCAAACTCACTAGGAGTTTTGCCATTTCAGATCACTTTCAAAAGTTCTGTTCAAATTTACTGTCTTTGTGAATTTTTGCCATTCTAAAGAATTGTTCTTTAATAAATGGAAATAATTTTATTATAAAACCAAACTACAGTGAAACCCTCTGTCATTCCCTGGTTTCCAGAGAACAGACGCTTTGGGATCTAAACACCAAGTTAGAAATTCCCAGACGTGCTGGATATGTGGTCAGCACCCAGCCAGGCTGATGCTGCCTTTCACCTCTCCAGGGCTGTATTCTATAGTTTAGGGGAAGGATTGTCCTTTGGACCTAAACATGCAAGTATGTGCTTGTTCTCTTCATATGGGTATAAGATAGCCCTTTCTGTCTTGCACATATATCAAAATATATGTGCGAGTCTCAGTAACTTGCATGCTGATCTTGTCGCTGTTTACACAACCTGCTCTGTTTGCATGCATCTGGCCAGCTGTGGTTTACACATGGACATGTTTGATTTTGTGCGCAGTGGCTGATGATATCAAATTAGGCTGCAAAGATCCAACGACCTTTTCATTTTTCTGTAAGATTAAAGGTTTGCCCTGCTATATTTGGTGTGGATTTCTCCTCCCCTCTTTGCTGCGTAGTGTTATGTTCCACTCATCCATATCTCCTGTGTTTCCACCCTAAAGAAGGCCAAATTTCAACAGCAAGAAAAGGGATTCTATTGTGCTCCGTATAATTTGAAAAACACCCTGTGGGATGAATTGTGCAATTTTAATATTCATTATCTCAAATGTAGACAATAGAGTAGACCGTAGTAGGAAACACTGATTAGCAGATTACTAAAGACAGTTTTTTCAACTTGGCACATTATTTGGTGATAAGCGAGTAAAACAGTTTCTCAAGACCTGAATCTTTGGTATTCAAAAATGCAATGTAATGGCTGCATGGGAATCATCCTTCAGTAAACACGTACATGGGAGCTCACGAGCCATGCGCGGACAGAACTGACTTCCTTTGTAAGTCTTAGGCCTTACTGGTTAGCAGCTGAGACCAAGAGATTTCTGTTGCTCCCTCCAACTCTAAATGAAAGCCTGTTTCAGAAGGGAGAGGGGAAGGGGAGCATGCAATCAGTCCATAAAGTGAATGGTAATGTTTTAATTACAATTCTATTGGTTTTCTTCCTATTTGGCTGTTTGGGGTTGTGTAGTTTGCATATTCATTCCTTTAATTCTCACAAAGGTTTTGTTGTTGGTTTTTTTTGTTTGGCAAAAGTTTGACTCCAAAAAGAGGCAAACTTGTCATTAACAGGCTATAAGGGAAAGAAGAAAAAAGGGCTGGTTTCTATATATTCAAAGATTTCTGCAGGGTAAGGATACAAGGTGGGTATAATTTTGTGGAAATAGAGATACAAAGATTTTTGTGTAGACACGTGCAAGTGAAATTATGTGTGGCAGCACGGTTCAGGAGTGTAATGAAATTTAGCCAAGCAAAAAACTCCTCTAACCATCACCCAATGCAATGAAAGTAAACTGATAATTTTTATAAAGGCTGCAGTACTTGCCAATTCCCTTTCTCAAGTGAGGCTTTCCAGGGTATTCATTCTGTTAAAAACTTCAGTGAAATACAGCACTACGTACTGGGTTAATTCCTTTCCCATAGGAGACATGTAGTCACAATATTTTTTGTTTGTTTCTTTTTAGCAAATAGCATGTAATTCATAGCAGACTTCCAGCTCCTGTGAAAGAGAGAAGATGCTTTTGCTTCACACAACCTTTGCATCTAAGGAAGTAAGTTGATCTCCTTGCAGAAACACTATCACAACTACAACCTTCTTGACTAGTTCTTTATGTCCTCCTGTCAAGCATTATTCTCATTACATGGACACTTCTCAAGGTTTTGTGTCAGTATGGATTAGACTCGTAAGAGCATGCTGAGACAGTGTGCAAAGCTGCAACGTCTTCCATCTCCATGGCTGCTTTGAGAGGAAATGGGATTCCACGTCTTGCTCGGAGGTCAGGACAGTGTTAGAGGACTTTCTTCAAGCCTAAGCCAACCTCAGGTATTCTTGGGAGATGCACGTGTACTGGAGCAGACTGGGGTAGTGCATGAGCATAGACCAGGGCTTGGAAAATGGGGTTAAGGTTGATTTGAGGAATGTTTTCTTTCATTGTAGAGTTAAAGCCATAACAGTCAATTCAAGCAGCAGCGCTCTGATGCCTTCTGTGAATTACGGTGTTCTGTGCACCTACTACACACGATCAGGAGTGGGGGGAGTCCACTGCAGACTCCACTCATGTAAGCTGTCTCCAGCTGTCACTAGAGATACTGAAAAGCAAGTCACCATCACAGGTATTTCCTGCTGCCGTCAGATGATGTGTAGTGACTAATAGGGTTGCCAAGGATGAGAAAAGAACAGGCTGCAACAGCCAATATTTAATAAGTGCATCCTAAGATTTTTCAGAGTGATTTCCATATTTATACATACTGTATTTTAATACGGCTGTGCTTGCCCATCTACTTTTTTTTCATAGCCTATGCTGTCTCCACGCCTGAGAACTTTGTCTTTCCATTGTGTTCTGTCTCACAGGCATAGTATAATGACAAACCAATTCCCTTGCTTCCTAGTTAATGAATAGTCTCTAGTTTTTTTCAGGCAGGAGTGTTAAAGAAAGCCTAGCTTTCAGCTATTAAAAATATTCAGTGATATTTATGACAGATTTTCCACCACTTCTTTCCCGCTGCATGTAATCTTCAAGATCATTAAAGGGAAATTCTGAGATTTTCCATGCTTAGTGCTAATGTAGCACTTGTTTCATAATGAAGCTTGAAATGGTGGGTTTTTGCTCTGCACACGATTAATGCTAAAGTCCACATCCTTATCTGATAGAAAACACCAAGGGCTCCACTGAAGTAAATGAAGTTAGGATAATTTGCATCGGTTGAGGATGTGGCCCTATATCTGCTTGACATTATCATGCCTGCTACAGTATAGACACCAGCTGGGGTGCTGTTGTTTCATTCCTATGTGGGGTAGGAAGGGCCTCAGTGGGGGAGAATGAAAGTGGAGAACGGCCGTTGCTAGCACAAGTTAGGAATGAGCTGTTTGAAGTATAAGAAGATTGAAATAAAAAGGAAAAATCTCACCATAACATAGTGAGATGCAACTGAAAGGACGTGAACTTAGTGAGGTTGCTCCGCTTCATGTTACTCTAGAGGGATTAGTGCTCAGAACAGTTCCTCCAGCCCATGTCTGTGATCAGGGGTGGGAAACTTCTCCCATGCCCTGGGGTTTTCAGGTCAAACTAAACTGCTTAGGGGCTGTACCTCAAAGCCATATGGAGGCTCTAACCACTACTGTGCAAAAATACCCTGTTTCTCAGGTGGAGCTGGCAGGAACCAGTTCTTCAGTAGCTGCATTGGCTTTCTATTTGCATTTGGATGAAAACCAAGAGGCTGCTTTTTTTCCCTCTGACTTTGAATATAACTATCTCTCCTCCTTTAAGCTGCCCTACTTCTTAAACATTGATGCTGTTTGCAGTGCTGTAGCTACCTGGTTCTGGGCTTTTGTTTCAGAACACTCTTGCCATAATATTCTCCACAGGAGGAGTCTTGCTAGAGGCACTGTCTCCCCTCCAGCCCCAAGGAGAATGCATCTTGTCTCTGTGGCACAGTGGAAACTTCTGGGATTGTCAGTCTGTCCAGCATGACTGAAATAGCTGTAAAATATGGTGTGGTTTTTTAGTAGGTTACAACTCTGTTCCTTGAGTTGAAGGAAGAGAGCCTATACAGCAAAAGAAATAATGTTTTTACTCAATTTTTTTTTCCCCAAATAAATTTTTGCAGTAGCTTTTCATTAGTAATCTTCAGTAAAGCAAAACCTTATAAATACTTGATCCAGCTGCTGTTAAAATAAGAACAGAATTCCTATTGAATTGAATGAGGTCACACTGGGGCTCCAAGTGAAGGTCAATACAATTTTCAGTTCCTTCTTGCTCCTTCTTGCCCGATCCAGCAGTTACACATAAGAAAGTCGGCCAGCTGTGAGGTGGCGATTCAAGGAGGATGGGTATGCCTCAGAATCCATTGCTCCAGCTGTCTCAGGCTGTTCTGGTGAGCCAGAGGTTTGTGCTCTTCAGCCCAGGGATAGGGAATTACAAATGTGGGCTGAAATAGAAGCCAGAGTTCAGGGTGAGGACACAGTAGAACAAAGCCCATTTGGTATGGGAGAATTATAATAAATGGCATGAACAAAGCATGATCATTTCAAATTCTTGCCAAATGTGACTTGTGATTGTCACTTTTCTTGGGAATACGGCCTTGCTACCAAAAAAAAAAAAAAAAAGAGAGAGAAGCTGGTGATCTCTTTGGAATTAAAGGTTTAGGATATGACATGGGGAATTAGACATGGGCCTCCCATTAGCAAGAATGTTGACCTCTGTGCATAGTTCTGAAAATAAACCCTATCTCCAACTCAGTTGAGTTTTTTTCTTCCACTGAAGAACAGGCGTAGATGTCACTGAGGAGGAGAGTGGATCTCAAGATTGGAAACTTTTGATGTTGTTTTCAAATGCAGTTGTAAAACTGAGTGATGACATGTAGGTGTCTGCACCCAAAATATTTACAAATCAAACGGTGTGGGTGCCTAGTTTTTATGGTGGCAATAAAATATTGCTTAGTATTTCCTGGTAAATTTTTGGGCCTCAGTACTTATTATTAAAAAGAGGGGGAAACAGGGAGCTATAGCAGAATTGAGAGTATAATTCATAAGCCCTGCTTTTTACCATGGACTTACAGTCAAAAGACTGTTATGTAACATTCAGACCCCTTCAACAATCTTTATCATAAGCATGTGCTTTTGGCAAGTAGCTCCACTGAAGTCTGGGCAAGTGATGATGACACTTTGAAGTCAACAGGAGCATAAGGTGGCATTAAAACATAATGTACAGAACACTAAATTGGGACTCACTACGTCAAGTCCCACTGCTGCACTGAGTGTGATTTGGATTCTCTCAGCCTCAGGTTCCTTCTGTGTAAACAGTGATGGTCTCTTTTGCGAAGTTCTTTGACATCTGCAGAAGAGAAGTACTGTAAAAAGACTTGCTTGCTATTATGCATATCGTTAAAACAAAGCTTAATGCTTCAGTGCTTTGCTAGGTTGGGGTGAATGTGCTTAGCACTTTGTGCGATCAAGCTGTAGATTACATAGGCAGTGGTTTGTAATAAGAGCCTTATCAGTAACAAAAACCCTTCTGTCATTATCAGACATGCAACAATCGTGTTTTAAAATGGTTGCCAAATGTGTTTATTTGAAGATGGTTGTTTCTAGCATGGCTCAAACCATTGTGTGGCAAGTGTTCAATTGCTTCCCACTAAAGCCAACATTTGTAGCTTGGAAAACTCTGTTAGATAAATGTCAGTTTCTGCCATAATTTGTGGAATCAATACAAACTGAGTCAAAGAATCACAAACAGTAATGTGAAAATAAAATGATCTGTGTTATGGTTTTTAAGTAAATGATGATAAACTAATAAATGCCATTAGCTGCTGCCATTACTTTGTTGAATTTAGCTGATGTTACTGTGTTGACTTTAAAAGCTATCAGCTTAACTATATAAATCCATTTGACATGTCTTTATTCAGATAAAACTTTAATACTGCAAGTGTAGCAAATTAGATGCAAATGCTCTTTTTATTTTAAGTATATTTAAAGCTGCCTTTTCAATGCAAATTTTACAGGAAATCTCAACAAGCTAGGACAGACATCTTAGCTGTCAGCGTGCAGCACTTTCATTTCGGTCTCAGGCATGGGAGCTGCGTTTTGTCCCTGCAGACTGAGATAATTAAAACTACAGAGAGATGGTTTTAAATATACATGATACACAGTTACTTAAATTGTGGGATAATGCATAAATGCCGCCCTTAACATTTTTGATAGCACAACACTGACCAGATAACATCTGCTATCACCAGATAGCAGAGTGGATTGTAGAGAAAAAAATTATTTTTGTGTAAACAGTTTAATGGTTTTTTACTTTTCACCTGAATTATTGTGGAGGCACAGAAATACCAATTCAAAACCTGGACTGTGAATGCCCTCATTAAAAAGATACTGATACCATTAACTTTTTTCTTTCTTTTTTTTTTTTTTTTTAAATTATGCTTTAACTTCTTTGTTTTTGAGCGGTCCGTAACCTCCTTGGAATACATATCTATTTCAGCTTTCATTTGCTGAACCCCCTGAATGAGTTTATCCAAACAATGTGAATTTACTCAGATCTTTTTAAAATCCCACATCTCTTGTGGTTGATAAAGCTGACTTTAGCTAAGAAGAGTTGGATCAGGGTGATTTAAATTTCACAGTGAAAATGATAAGGGCTTTACTAGAAATAATAAGCACATTCAAGTACTGTCATGGGTAAACAGTTGAATGTGGAGTGAGAAATTTGGCAAGGCTAGTCTTTTTCAGTGTTAATTTAATGAAGTAATGGATAGTAAAATAGAAAAAAAGAGAGACTACATTCAGAGGTAAACTTATGTTAATTCCTTATCAGTAGTTTTATAAAGCTTTATTCATTAAAAAGCAGCATTAATGCCCTAATAACTTTTAAAATGTCACGCTGTTTAAAAACAACAAAAACCCCAAACCAACCCACTAGCTAGGGAAGAAGAAGAGTCTATTCTGGCAGCTCTCTACAAACTGGCTGAGTGATACCCTATTATTGTCATGAACCGCATGTCAGTTTGTTGAGCCTGAGGATAACTTGTGTTTCAGGGAAAGAAAAAAAAAAACACATCCACTTAAGCTCCAGGGCAAACAATAATGGTCCACAGTTTAAAATCGTTTTGAACATTTGCTTGTCCATTTAAACAACACAGAGCCTCACCTTTCTCATTCAAATTGGGTGGGGAATCTGCACAGCCCCCAATTGCAAAGGAAGGCTTGTCTGGAGCTGTTACATTTGCAGGATCAAAAGGTTCAAATCTATGAATCCAGATGTGCTTTTGAGTGATACGGCCAGCATGGCTATTGAATAGGGCGGGCGGGAGGGGAGCGGGAGACGGGCAGCACGGCAAGGAGCAGAAGGCGAGATTATTTTTTGAGGCAGTCGTTGAGACGCTTTATAGCCGTCATTAAGGGGGTTTGTGTACGGCAAGGAACTGGCATCCCGAATTAGTGAGGTCTGATCAGCGAGGCATCTGGAAAAAAATAAATCTACTGTGTGTGGCACTTTCAAGAAGGGGCGAGAGAGAAGAAAAGGGAAGAAACATCACTGTGTTGCCAAAGGGCTGAGGTTAAGAATCCCTCTGTGCAATTTAACAGTTTTTAATTCCTACATTTTAATGCCTCGCAGGCCATTGTGTCAGTCTACTTTAGCTCCTTCAAGGAGCCATCTCACTGCTGCCAAGTGGATTAGCTCTCCGAGGGGCTGCCGGCTCCCTCCTGCTTAGAGATTGCATCCATCACCTCCTCATGCGCATACTCGCTGCTGCCCTCCCAGCCGTGGTACTCGCTCCACCCCCAAATTTGGGCTTCCTAACTGTCAGCACCAAACGCTGCAGCGGCTAATGCCACTGCCTGACAGTCTCTAAGTGGGATAAGCTTTGTTTTTCACAGGTGCCCCTATATCTTTCTTTTTTTTTTTTTTTCTTTTTGCTTAAGGAAGGTGGTAAAAACCTAATAGAAGGCTTCCTGCCATCAGCGCAGGGGAGAAGCGGTCATTAGCAGACAGGGAGAGATCAATATTTCTGCCCAACCTTTCTGGTTGCAGTTCCAGTCAGTAATTATATAGCTGTTATAAATCCATGAATATCGTGTATAAGGAAAAACTAATCTCTTGAAAACAACTTATTTCCATAGTTAATGACCAGAGAACTACAACTGACTTTGTCACTGACAACTTCTTTGTGTTTGGTAAACAGATTTTGTAGGAATAAAATGATTCTAAGGTTAAAAAAAAAAACAAACTTACGAGCTAAAATTCCCCCATCCACCATCACACACATATTTCCTGCATTTGGCTCATTACCGGACAAGTATGTCCTTTAAGACCCAGAGATTAATGAGGCATTTTACGAGACTAATACGTTTTAAATTTTAACACTGGAGTTAGCATCTATAATTGTACAATTATACGTTCGTTTAGATTTTTTAAAGATAACTAATCACAGGTGACTAGAACTGTGTGAAGAGGCAGAATTTATGTTTCTCCTGCTGTAGGAGTACTAAATCATGCAGGAATTGAAATTGTTTTCCTTATGACAGATAGCTCAGGCAAGATTAGTCAGTCACTGTTTCAGATATAATGCTTTTTTTATTACACATACTTTATGTGGGACTATTATATTTGTAACGTATACTTCTGCATACAGCAAATTAACTATTGTGTAATGCAAGGACCAAGGAAGAATATCATTAGCTCTTGCTATCCCGCAGTTTTGAGCAGCTGGTAAAATATATACCAATCATCCAACAGCTAGCTTCATGTTAACATGTATAACAAAGCCTGAACGATTCCTGTGTGACAGAACTTTACCGTGTAGTAATAAATAAGGCTGAATTATTGATGGTGATAACTGCTAATATTATTATGACCTCAATTAAGTGCTTTTTTCAGACACATTAGCAACAAAAGGTCTTCTCTTTGCTCATTGCTGTTTTTTTCAAGTTCCACTTTACATTAAAATCGAATTGATCAAACCTATTTGCCATTTCGCTGTGAGTGGATAACCATAATGGGTAATCTATCAGCATGGTGCTCCCCTTAAAGCTATTAACACCTTTTGTTGTTTTACTCAAGTTTCTAAACGTGCTGAGAGGTTCAAAAAGGCAAACCCTACAATCTGTTAGGATTGCACAGAGCTGTGACTTGTGGCACTCTTTTAATTACCATACTTTTTTAACTCTACGGTTAAATACTGATATTTCTGACACTAAGTAAGTCTTTATTTACTTATGAAGCTGTGAGACAGCTAAATTAAAGCTGATTAGCAAGATGGCAGCTCTGCTGCTTGCAGCTGAGGTGAGTTTAGCTGCAGCATGGCATCTCCCCACACCTCGCTGCTTGACTCTTAGTCACTGGGGCTGAGATCACTCAGCAGCAAGGCAAATAAAGGGAGCTTAGAGTTTTTTGCCCTTTGGCAAATTGGCAAATTGTGTTAGTTAGATGGATATGTGTGTACAGCGTGGAGCAGTCTGTTTGTTTGTGAGAGAGCTTTTATAAAAGGCAGAGGGAGATAATTTCTAGGGACAGGCTGCGTAGTGTGCATGCTTGGGGAGTTGTGGGATTACACTCATTAAAAAGTGAAGAGCTAATGAAATAATCAAAGGAAGACTGAATAAACTGGAGAATACAAATATGGACCGGCTGTCTCGGGAAGGTTGTCTCTTTTCACTTGAGTCTCTGTTGAAGATTTCTGCCTTTCTGGAACCATTCCTCAGGTTTGAGTGTCTGGATTTTGGAGATTTGCCTTATTAATACTTGTATGGGGCTGAATGACAAAAGATAGAGGGAATTCCTTGTTTACCCGCTCACATCAAGCCTAGGCTAAGAGCCCTGTTTGTATAATGCTAATGCAATGGCCAAGTGAAAGTAGGTGGTGCCTGTGTTCACCAGCACAAAGCCCTGATAATATTCTTGTTGCCAATCTCAACAGAAAAGCCTGGACAGAATAAGCAGGGAAGTCCTTTATTCCCTCACATGTTCCTTCGTCCCTTTTTTTTTTTTGGGGGGTGGTGGTGGTGGTGTGGTTTGTTCTTGTTTTTTGTTTTGTTTTTAATCCTCTCTGTTCAATTGCGCTGCTAGTAGCATTGGTGAGAGTGTCCTACTCGTGGAGGAGGAGAAGCCCAGCTGGAGCCTTGCCCCCCTCCATGGCATGCGTTGTGGGAGGGAGCACAGAGCAGAGGCTCCTGTTCCACTGTGGGTTCAGGAGAAGTGGGAGCGCCTCGGTGGGAACCTTTGTGCGGGGTTTGCACGGTGCATACAGGTTTGGTGAGAGAGCAGAGTTCATTTTCCTTAACGGGAAAGGGGGAAGGTCTCTGCCTAGCAATCAAAACGCAGCCTTGGGACCATGCAAACCTGTTGCCTGTGTCGTTTCACGTGAGAGTCTCATGAGTTCATTCATAATTATTCTTACATCAAATTCTTTTAATTGCAGAGTGCCACAAGTGAAGACAGGGATCCTAGTTCATTGCTGGCACAAGGAGAATCAGTGCCACTGATTTAAACGAGGTTACACCTTTTGTGACGTTAATACCAGCAGTGGTTTGGGCCCTTTTGCTTCTACTTATATAGTGAGTCAAAAGCAGGGTGAAATGAAGAAATATTTGTGTTGGCTTCAAAACCAGATTGAAGATAAATTGCTGTTAAGCTCCAGTTCTGTCTAGCTGTTGATACATGTAATATGGCAAATTAATTAAAAGCTTATACTCACAATATATAGGGATTTCAATTGTTTTAAAGTGGTGGTTAGTCTTTCAGCAGCTAGAGGATACACACGACTGAGTTATCCTAGTAGATCAGTGCTTCCAGAAGCGTATATTTAAAGTCGTTTACCACACTTCCAGTTTCTTCATGTCAATCACCTTTTGTGCATTTTTGTCTTGTGTTGAACAAACCAGAACTGTCCTTTGCCCATTTTATGAGTGTCCTGTAAAGCAGGGTATGAAGTGGGTCGATGACAGCTCATCCATCTCACTTTTTGAAAGGGATTCTCCTACTGGACATCACGCGGAGAAGCATTTTTTGAAGCCCACCCACCAAGTACTAGTCCCCCTTCGGGAGTGGTTGCATTTTCCTAAGACATTTCTTGGAGGGATAAACATGCATCATCAAACAGCAGATTTCTTACTGGTATATAGTGATGTTGACTTTACTGATGCTTCAGCTGCTGTTGTCTTAATATAGGCTGTCACTCGTATGTCAGCTGGAAACAAAAATCAATAAGCAATGAGAATGGGAGTAAAGGGAAAACAAAGAAACAAAATGACGAACAAGAATTCAGTATCTCCCCTCATATACTTTATTCAGCTGGTGTGTGTGTTTTACCATTTCACAGGATCTGCAGATAATCCCCACAGCCTCCTGCTCACATGAATCGGAACTCTTCCCATTTTGTGAAGAAGGAAACTAAGGCACAGTGGTCATGGTTAGCAACTGCTCTGACTCCCTCAGATTTACCTCCAGAAAGTTGAGGCAACTTGCCCAAGGACAGTCAGAATCTGGGTAAATATGCATGCCTACCCGGTCCTTGTTCCCTAATTGTCTGTACCCGGGCTGCCCAGATCTATGTGTTTGTGGGTGCGTGACATACGCATTTGGTCAGTCAACAATTTTAAAGAAAGAAAGATGTCATTATTTAAAAAAAATAATGCAGGTATTTAGCAAGCTCTTGATACTGTCTGATCAAGTTCCTGGAGCTGGTGCTTCCGTCTCTGTCCCTCTCTAGGCGTGTGGGGTCGGTGATGGGCAGCGTTTCATGCCAGGCCGAGGTTCCTTGCAGCAGAAGTCGAGCCGCAATGCCTTGGTGGTGCATCTGGCAGCCTGGCCGCGGGCTGCCTCGCACACAGCAGCCTGCCCACGCCGCAGGCGAGCGGGTGGGTTGTGCGTTTGAAAGGGTGTTAGAGTGGAAGCAGGAGCTGGAAGAGGAAGCAGTGCGTTTAAATGACTAACAGTGCCGAAAGCACAGTCATAAGGTACAGACGGGGGAGATCGTTAATGAAAGCACCGAAGCAGCCATATCTGTGATTGAGTACTCAGTCTTTTAGTCCCTACTGCTGTGTTTACTGCTCCTTAATGGGGTATTGTTTACTCACAATTAAACTCTTTACCGTTAATTTAACTCTCAGACGCTGAATTGGTCACACAGACCCAACTCCCAGAGCCCAGGCAGATGTGCTCTGCACACTTGTTTAAGCAGGGCTCTCGTTAGGCAGCAGCGCCGTACAGCCCGCCGCTCGCAGCGCGGGGCCCGGGGCGCTCTCGGAGGCCCCGGCGGCTGCAGCGCCGGCTGCCGCCCCGCTCCGCTCCCTGTCCCCGCTCCCTGTCCCCGCTCCCTGTCCCCGCTCCCTGTCCCCGCTCCCTGTCCCCGCTCCCCGCCCGGCCGCCGGCGCGGCGCGGAGCTGCGGCGTGGGAAGCGTTGATTCTTGTCAGCCTAAATTTCACACCGGAGATAATAAATGCTTGAAACCCAGGCGCTGCTTGAAGGAGATAAACACATTTTCCCCCATTAATTAAAACGTATCTGTAAATTTAAACAGAGATGGTGGCTATAGTAAGTTTTGAACTGGTGACAAATGTCAACAGCAAAAGGCCCGAGATAAGACAAAGTCAGATCCGTTTGCGACGATGTGCGTCCTCACCCTGCAGTAAGCTGGAGCATTACACCGTGGGGCTTCACGATCAGTGTTTGTGGTTGACACCAGATAGTTGAAATAACCCGTAACAGGGGATTCCAGGGAAATGGAGAGAGTCCTGTTGGAAGAGATAGTGGTTTGTGCACGTCTCATAGTGCAGCTGGGGGCTTTAAGTGGTTTTGAATATTTGGTATTTCCCTAAACTTCTCTTTTGATTCTTTTGCCTAAAAGAAAGCATTTCAATGTACAGGCTGTGTATATTGATGTGTCCAATATATCTATTCCAAAACTGACAACTGGAATGATGTCCACCTATAGAATAAGCGTAGATTTCTTTAAAAACTTTGTCTTTCTCCCTCAGCTCTTCGCTGGTCATGTCAGGGACACTGTAGGCAATTATTTGAAGTATCCAACCTATTCTGTGAGGTATGTAGTTATTTCTGGTACATTGTGTGGGTGTGTTTTATGTTAAACACAAGAAAGCTAATGAAAAATGGGAAGAAAATGGTTGCAGTGGGATTCCATTCCTTACTCGAGGTTGATACATTTACACCAGAAACTGTGGGAAGTGCCTGGTCTTGAATCAGTCAACACTGCAATTGCATTGTAGACTTCTCTTCTCTTCATCAAAGTGTGTGGTACGTTAGTAAGGTCCAGATTTACTAACTGGATTGCAGCTGGGAGGTTCTGCGTGGGAACTGTGTCTGGCCCAGCTGCCCTGGTAGCTCTAAAGCTGCAGTATTTTCTCTTTGCAGAGGAAGCACAGAGGCAGTGACATGCCTGCCTAGGAACACACATCCAGTTTCTTCTCAGACAAAAATATGTATCTTTCCTTCTTCCTATATCATCTCTACTGAACTTGTCAGAAATGTGTTTATTATGAAGGTAGATTTGTGTCTTTTTTCATGATAAAGACCATCTCATTCAGATAACTTGCTGAGGATTCATAGACTTTTGGACACTCCTGACTAGTCCTTTATTTAAAGTAGTGACTGAAAAGGGCAGGTCTGCTGATCCCCATTTGGGTCCATGGGCCATCCATTCTGGCATTGCAGAGAGATGGTTTAATTTCAATTACTGAGTATTTGTTTACCAAGACAGGAACTCCATCTCCAGTTCTGGCTTGGGTTTCCATGGCCAGGTCTTTAGGGCTTATCTGGTTGGTTATTAGGTATGAAGCCTTGGGTTTTTTCATCATACTTATGTACATCTGACTATAGTAGCTACTCAAGAGAGCAGATCTGTGTGCCCTTTCTGATAGGGTCAGGATGTAGTCTGCTTTTGTGAGGCATCATTAGAAAAGATAGTAAAAAAAAGGTTTTTTAAAACAATATAGGTTTAGAATTCCCAAATTCTCTTCGAGGTTGGTGATGTTCATTGGCCATTGATAACAAGTTTTTATTTATGTATTTTACAATTTTTTTCTTACATTAGATTAGCTCCTGTTACATACTAATTACCTAAAATGTTATTACTTTATTCGATATTATTTTCAACTCCAAACAGTAATAAAGTTATTATTTCAATTATTTAAAAGAGCTGCATGAATGATTCAAAGTGAACAATTTATTTGATCAACTTACCTTCTTTTGGTAATTGCAGTATATCTACAACCATGTTCAAATTTCTTTAAATTTATTACCGGACAAATACATTGTGCATGTTTTTCTCACTGAATTGATCATAATTGTGAAACTTTGATCTGGAATGTAGGTGGCTTATTTTGGACTGTCCAAATAAATCAAAAGATATTGTGCCTGTTCTTGTAAGGCAAGTCTTATAAGTACTGTGCAAATTTAAAATCTGGTTCCAATAAGTGGTTGTGTTGTACTGATTTGCCTTTTAAATTCACCTTCTGTGAAAAACAGTGAAATCAAATCATTTGAATGTGTTTAGGAAGTAAACACAAGGCTCATAAAATGACAGAAATGATTCTATTTAAAAATGTCAAATAAAAATTAGTAACATTTTACTTATTTTTGCACTTACCTTTAATTGGTTTCAGTTAAAAAAAAAGAGCGTAAAGATCACAGGAAAACTGTAAGGTGCTTACCTTGCTGTCCCAGAACTGCGTAGCATGTGTTATTGATGCTATGCAAGTTGTCTTTCCGTTCACTTTCAAAGACATGGAACGAGGTGCAGAGCAGTTGCCTTGTACACTGTGTCAGCTCAATAAACCCCAGGCTGTGGCTTAAAGAAAGCAACGCATTCACTAATTTTAGTTTCTGTGTGGCTCTTAAAATGTCCATTGGCCTATTGCAGATCCTTAGGAGTCGTATCTGATTTGAAAATACTTCCTCTTTTCCCAAGTCTGTTCCAAGAAGTTCCACTGAAATAGCAGGTACTTACACACCTCCTGCCCATCAATTACCGTCTCTTGCCATCATGCTCAACCACTTTGTTTCATCTTTTTCATAACCTTATGATCAGTCATCTAAATGAAGTGATACTGTTAACTTTCCCTGACTGGATGAGCACACTGCATATGTGCACTTGTTTCTTGGTGGTACTTATATACAGCAGGGCAACGTTAATTTTTTTTTTTTTTTAAGACTATCTATCTGCATGATTTAGCAACCCAAGCGACATTTTTCAAAGTAAGCTTAGAACCAGATGGTTGGTAAGAGTCGGTATCCGAGACACTAAAATCACAGGCAAAGGCAGCAGGGTGAGCTTTGCAGGTGAGGGAGCGCTCCCAGCCAGCTGTGGCCAGAGGTGCCCAGCTCCGGCGATGGCTGCAGAAGTTGACAGAAGTTGTCCTCAGTGGGACACGGGAAGCAAAGCGATGTACTTTGTCAGGCCTGTCATTGCTGCGAGAGAATTACGGGACATTAATCCTTTTGAAATGCCCTCGCTAATTCTTGCAGTTTTGTTCCTGTGAGCCCGAGTTTCTCCTCCCTTGAAGCCTACACATTTTATTAGGGATTGTAAGTGGCTACACCTGCAGTTTTAAATGACTAACACAAATGTTATAATGGTCACGATCAGTCAAAGAAAAAGTTCAAAGGTCAGTCTTTTGTGACTGGTGAGGAAGAGCTATGGGATAATAGCTTGTTAATGTTATTTACCTCATTCAGCTGAAAAACTTTCTGTACGACTCTGTTGTGTCAAGACATTTACGTGGGCAATTCTGGGCATTGTCATTTGAATAGGGGTTAAATTATTCTGTTTTGTCATTAAGTGATCCTTGATTGGCAATCCACTACACAATGGGTGATCATTAGGGAAAGGCCATAAAACTGTTACACCATTTAAGAGTGAATGGTGAATGAAGCCAGATATCTCCAGGACCCATTCGCCCCCCAGACTACAGCTGCTGGAGAAGCAATTTAAAGCAGCAACGTTTAGAGGCTTGGAACAATCATTTCTTTAATATGTTTCCCTAGTTTTGTTTTGAAAATATTTACACTGAAGTAAACAGTGGATAAACCTGCTTATAGTTACCTAAAGCATGTCTAGTATTGTCCTGATTTTATTGTATCAGTGTAAGTGGTGCTCTATTTAAAATCCAGGCTGTTAGAGAACTGAGACTGTATCAGAACATTAGTCTTAAAAATAAAAGTGAACAGTGGCACGTTAGTTTCAGAGAAAATCATGAAAACGAGGCAAAAGCCCAAATAAAATGAGAACTTGAGAACTGGATGACATCGAAGGAAGTGCAACTTGCTTAATGAAAATGCCTCGAAGCCTGGAAGCTAACGGTGTTCAAGGCCTGAGCCATGGCTTTTGTGGGCCCTAAGCTGATGGCTACCATTCAGATCCAGACTTACGCTTTCCAACCCAAAGTCCTCTATTCTGTCAATGAATGTGACAACAGGCCTTGCTGTCTACTGTAAATCACTTAAATTGCTGTAATGCT
This sequence comes from Gymnogyps californianus, assembly GCF_018139145.2. Taxonomy (NCBI): domain Eukaryota; kingdom Metazoa; phylum Chordata; class Aves; order Accipitriformes; family Cathartidae; genus Gymnogyps; species Gymnogyps californianus. The sequence continues at coordinate 18,678,377 of NC_059482.1, forward strand.
TATGGTAGGCCAGAGCCAAGATTGTACAATACATAGCTTAGTAAGGTGGTGATTCTGCTGTGGTTAGACCTGTCCAAGGAGGGCTGCTGTGCTGCTCTCTCCTCTCCTCTGTCCCCAGCATGGTCCTGGCCCTGGCTCCTGTCTGACCCCCTGCTGAGCCATTTCATCCCACTGGAGGAGCAGGGAGGCACAGGACAGGAGCACGTGGCTTAGACAGGACAACTGTCTGGTCCTGACTTGCATCAGTTAAGTCGTCATGGGACCAACACCTGAGAAAGTACTCATGCTATAGCTAATTGACAGCTTCCACTCAGCTTTACCTGACTTTACCATCCTTAGTTTTTGCGGTCATGATGCTCTAGGTGACCCCTGGGGACTGGCTTTTCTAACAGCTGTCCAGATAGTTCCAGCCATGCTCTTGGGAATGGTGATTTTTCCATGACTGAAAAGCCAACATAACTTTTAACTAAAACTGCAGAGCTAATTAACTGCTTAGTGATTTGTCCTTGCTTCTTTATATTCCAATTACGATTGCAGCTCATCTCACTTGAGAAAGAACATGCTCCGTGGCCTGCAAAGAGACTTATTTCTTCAGCTACAATTAAAGATAGGATTCTTTCCTAGTAATTAAAGATACGCTGTTGCAAGCTGTGCAAGTGGGCTACAAACAGCCCACTGTGCACTGGGGAGGCTGTGAACTGAGGCATGTTCTGTCTGTGTTTTCCTATACCCCCAGATGCGTAGTTAGACACCAAATCTGCAAACATTTGCTCTTTTGCTTGACTTGGAAGGATCCATTGTCTTTCAGGGCCTTTGGAGAGTATCACGGTGACAAGTGTATGAGATCAGATGTTATGCTGTAAATCTACCTTTAAAAGGGAAAAAAGAAAAGAAATAGGAAAACCTCCACGTTTCTACATTGAAGTTCCAGCATAGCAATAGTCAAAGATGTTTTGAATAGTAATAGACAAAGGTGTTTTAATAGATTCCATGTATTTTCCAACATCTGAATTTCCCTTTAAACTTGTACTAGGTAAATGTTACTCAGTTGCCCTTTTAGAAAACAACAATTTGACTTTTTTCCCTCTTTGTATTCTGACAAATATTGGTCTTGATGAGTGTTAAGGGACTAAAACCGCTAAACATCAAAGTGCTCATTATCAACCAGCCAGCTGCACTCCTCACCGCACCTCCTCATCACACACAAACCTGATCTTTTCTGTGGGGACCGCCCCCCCCAGAGACACAGAACAAGTTCTTCTCTATGCTAACAGTGCACAACATTGTCAAATGATGTGTAATGATTTTATAATGTGAACTAATGCCACTAGGGACTGAACTGAGACTTCTGATTTCATTACACTCACTGCTGAGACTGGTTTGGAATATGAATTTGGGGCAAAGATAAAAGGCTGTTTTCATGTCCTTTACCCATTAACCCTCGACCAGTATTATTTGGCATGGATCCAGACAAGCATCCTGCCCCAGGTATCTCAGGAAAAAACCTTGTGATTTATGTATGTTGCTATAAAACACTGGGAGTGCAAATAAGTACCTTTTACTAAGTAAACCTTTGTGCCGTGATTGAAATCTTAGCATAAGTCAGGAGAAACTTCCCTGCTGCGTCAGAATCAGGCCTTTGCTGGCCAAGACAATGTTCCTAAAACTACTGTTTGTTAATATTGGTCTGCAGAGTTTTTGTGTTATGATAGTTAGAGGTGAGACTTTGTTCTTTCTGTTTGTTTTTAATTAAAATAAATGTATTCGTTAACCTTTAATTTAGAGATAGCTCTAGAAATGTAAAGGCACCGTACATGCGTACACTGTGTACTAAATTGATGGTATATTCTGTTGAACTGAATAAAGCCTTTTCATACAATGACAGAAATGTAACCACACTAGCAAATGGTGTTCCTTTACCTATTATTATCTGTGTTACCATAAAGCCTAGGATACCTGTCTAAGTGATTTCATCTTTCTGTGTCCTAGGAGACTGTGAAAAATAGAAAAAATGCCATAACATTTTTCTCTAGAATGGATAATGTGAGAATTAGCTTCCTTCTTCATTCTGATGTAAGGAAAAAAACCCCAGGCTTTCAGTCAAGTTCTCATCTACGGTAAGTATGTCTGGTTCTATTGTTTTCAAGACAGTTTATCCCATTTGTACCAGCAGAAAATGTAGGCCATGCTAGTGACAGCAGGGAGATGAACACCCTGAATATCTAGCTAATTTTCAAATGTAATCTACCTGCTAATGTGTGATATGGGAACTAAGTGTCCTTTATATACTCTTAAAGCACTTCAGATGCAGGAGGGATAGAAACTAATCCACCTTCAAAGGTAATTATATTGGGAATTACACTACTTCATGCAGTAAACTGTATTCAGCACCCTGCCCCTTTTTTCCAGCACTGTACCATTGCCACTCTTCTAGATATGAGTAAGAGTTAATCATAAGTAAATTAAATTCAGTATGTGAAATGGAAAGGAGAATTCTCACAAAGATATAAAAGCATCTAAAATATAAGTGGCGATTAAGCTTGTTTCCTCTTGTGCTTATACATACTGGACAAATGATTTACTTTCATCATCTAATATATTTAAACGATCTTGGTTGTAGGGGTCACAGCCACTGTGAGATGGGAGGAAAGACAATACTAATCAAAAGTAAACCATGCCACTTTTTTTCTCTAGTGCCGCTAATCTTAATTGAATCAATCTCATGGCATATGTTGACAGTGAAAGATTGCTCGAACCTGGGAGGCCAAGCTGGACAGAGCTTCCAGAATAAATAAAAAAAAAAAATCTTCCTTAATCATTAATTTGTTCATTCACTCCCATTTGCTTCCATTCTTCAATGTCTTATAAGATGTACCCCATGCAACCTTCCTCTTCAGCAATCATTTCCAAGTGTTTCTCCCAATATACTCATGTGTTTTTGAAGAAACTAATTTGCCTGAGATGAATACAGCAGAGATGCTTATCTTTTTTCTTTTTTTTAAAGAGAAATGTAGTTGGATTTTATAGAATTGAGCATTTGGTGAAAAAGGATAGCATTTCTAATGAGTTGCAACAGAACTGAGTTCATTTGGGAGCTGAAATATTTCCTGTTAGAGGATATTAGGTAAATCCTACTTGCACTAGGATGGAGTTGAGGAGTAGTTTACAACCTATTCATTGATTCACAGTAGCCCATGTCCTATAAAAGTAAGGCAGAGAGGTGAAAACCCTTTGAAGTTGATGGAAAAACTAGAGAACTTTGTGGCCTCTGGATCAGGTACCCTGCAAATATATCTGAGGGTTCCACAATGTTATAATAATAATAACCAATAAATAATTAGTAATATTCTATCAGATTGACTTTTCCTCCAGGATTTTACTGAGGTTGGTAATGTGAGAATTCCCCTGTCAACTGTTATTTTCATTTTATTATTATTTTGTTGCTACTAAACAAGCAAATATATGCACATACATGCACCTCCTTCCCCAGTTTCCCAACACTTTATATATATTGCATTATAGGTTTGTCAACATTACAAAATTACTTAAATAAACTTGTTAACACACAAGATGGAGGAAGGCACTTAGTGTATGAGCTAATATTTCAGTTCTGGTCTTCATATCTGCAAATGTTTGTGTTTGCTGAATTATGAGTGTGAAAAACTTAAAAACCTAAGACCTTGAAATGAAATGTGAAAGGGTAGAGGGATCCTTGCAGAATCAGGACCTTAAAGGCTACATTGAAGTCTCTCTAAAGATGAGGCTAGATTAGATTTATTCTTTCTAACAATTAGTTTTAATTAAATAATGTTGGTAAGTGTGAAGTATAAGGAGAAAGGTTTTGATGAACAACAAACACAGTGTTCGTATTTTATGTAATCCATTATGGGCCCGTATAATTTAAAACGTTGCTATATTGTGCATTAATAAGACTTATTGTATGCAATTAAATGGTATTTGATGATGAAAAGCAGATTTACTGGCGATGTGCAATAAAATCTCTAACATAGTAGCAGAACCTCGCTAGAGATGTAATGGTTTGTGCTGAGCATATATTGTCTACACTAAACTTAAGTATAACAGTGTGTACATAACATTCGCTTATTTTCCCAATGCATTTATTCTGTCTATAAAGCAACTCCATTTTATTATTGCATTTGATTTGGGTATGTGCAGACAGAGTTACTCTCTTAAGAGAGATACACTCTTAAGTCATTCCTCAGGGATCGATTGCGCTGTATAACTTGAACTTCTTCCCAAAGCACGGAAGTCACATTTAACTTCTTACTGTGGCATTTAAAAAAACAAATCAAATCTACCTCTCAGAAATGAAAAATCCTTTATGCTTTAGTAGCCTAAGCCAGTGTCATTTACAAAAATACCCGAGAAATTAAATAGGAAAAACCCAAACCTTTCAAATGACAAATAAATAATTTCATCCATGCTTAAAATCAAGACAGTGTATTTGGTAGAGTCTCTTCCTCAAGCCTACCCACTTTTAAAGCGCCATCTTGTTTTATTTTGATGTATATCTTTATAGCAGAATAATTAATGTTTTACAAATCAGTGATGGTGAAGTTGTTCACATTATTCTGAGGGCAATAAATCCACATGCACATAGTTTTGTATTATAGAGATCATTTAAGTGAGTGTAATTTTAACATTTTGATGACAGTTTTAGGATCCTACCAAGCAGTGATAAAGCTAGCAGTTATACTATGTGATAATTCTGCCCTTCATTATAATGCAGAGTTTCTCCATACTAAATCAGGCCAAGATGCAAGCTATTACCCCTGGGCAAAATTCATTTATTATGCATGTATGTTATTCCTAAAATTATTGATAATAGTTTTCATAATAGTTACTTTTCATGCATTAACTTTTGCAGCTATATTAGTATTAAGGATATGTTTATTAGTCTTGAGTATTTCTTGAATAATAAATACAATCTCAGAGCCTCTTACAGTTTCTTTAAGTTGAAAGCTATTGTCAGTTATTATGCTGTAAGTCCACAGTGCAATTACGAAGTGGCATATTAAGCTGTGTTTAAGGAAAACATTAGAAAGAGGGTAATGAATGTCCTGTGCGTCACTGCAATTCGAGACATGGCCCAGAAACCTTTGTTTGCTGCAAGGAAAGTTAGAAATGGTGCTGATGAGGCTGATTACATTTCATGAGTGTAAACTTGGTACCAGGGTTGTCATCGTCCTTTATACAATATGCGAATGTATCAGCCACTCAGAAGAATCAGCGGCTGAAGCCCTTGTCAGTTGGGAATTTCAGCAAATCGCAAGCTGGGTTTTGCTGGCAGAGATGCTCATTTGCAACACAGGAATTTGAGGCCCAGGCTACACTTTTAGCGGTGGCTTAGGCAGTTCTGAGGACATGTGGAGAGGAGTGACAATTCCCAAGCAATGTATTTCCTTACCTGGTCTTTTATCGCCTTACTCTTGAGATCATTGTGGTCTATAAGATTAACTACATTGCAAACCAGCAATTTTCAGGGTGGATCTCACCATTTCTTTCTTTTTTTGCCAGATGTTGCATATGAGATGATGTCATCTCCTCTCACTAATTGCCTTGTGAAGCCTGGCTGCAAGAGAGGCAACTCAATAGCATAAGAGGCAGCATGGTGTGGGAAGAGGTTTTTGGATCATTGGGGCTGGATATAGTTCAGGATATGTCCCATATGCTGACAAGGCATTGTCTCTGTTGTGTGTGAAGGGCAGTCAGATCATTCATCTGTCGGGCTTTCGAGGTGCTATAGTGACATTTACTGTCACTTCCACTCTCACCGATGGTGTACCCATGGCAGAAAATGGGGTGGGCTGGAGGGAATTGTCCCCGAGGTCAGGTCTGCCCTGCAGACACAAGCTGGACCTGGTGGAGGGAGTGGCAGCAGCTGAACCAGATCTGTCTGTTCCCCGGGTGAGTGCATGGGAGGAGAGGAAAGGCTCTCTCTGTTGTATCTCCTCGTAAGCACATTTGCGTAGAGGGTAGGTACAGTTCAGCCCTAAATCTCTGTACCAACATAGCTTATTGTTTAATTAAGACATAAATTATTGTGTTTGGATTAGAAAATGCGATGATTTCTTCCTTCTTCCTTTCTCCTGGCATATTTAGTAGTACAGCATTGTGTTTATTTTTTCATGTGCTGTCTTCTCCACAGGAGCCCAGCGCTTGACTTTCGCGTGGTCTGATAGCAGAGAGGGTTTGGTCATCTCAGTAGCGCTGTGTGAGTCAGTCTCAGGAAACAGTCCTCAGCTGGTGTTACAGAGGTCTTATTTAAAAGCCTGAGGACATGAGTCACCAAAAGGACATAGCATCAGCGTAAATGGTGTTTACTTGTTTGTGTTTACAGAGTGGAAAGCCAGTACTGAGCTGAAGAGAGGGAGGTGCAGTGCAGCAGCAGGTGGGACTAAGGGAGCTGCACATCACCTTTATCCACCTGGGAACCAGTAGTCTTTCCAGCTCCAATATGTGTATGTCCTACAAGATGTCTTTATCTGTTCCCAGCATGCTATACTTTGGCCTGGATTCATCTCACTTAATTTCAAGGACTTTCTATGACTATAGAGACAGCCTAAGGCAACCAAGTTAGCTAGCTGACACTGTACATCTAAGTCTCTTTCCTTAGCCTACTTTCTTGCCTCCTAGTCAGGGATGTGGTTGGAATGAGGCGAAGATGGGAAAAGAGCTGGCAGGGTGGCAAGAGGAGACATTTCCCCTTGTTGGCTGAATAGCTCTTAGACCTCCTATACATTTGAGGAGAAGAGTAAAGGAGTACGAGTGGAAGTGAAAGCCATCCCTCAGCAGGTCCCTGTGCTTCCTATATCTCCCATCTATTTTTAATGAGACACCCAGCAGCTGTCGTAAGAACGAGCAGAAATAGTCAGTGTTATTCCAGCTGATGGAGTAAAACTAGGAAAAAGTCTAGTGTTTGTTAGACATTTTGTTATCTTCCAACTGTAAGAAGTGCTTTCTTTGGGGAGTAACTTCAGAGACTTGGATTTTCGTGGTTCACTAACTGTAATAGATAAATCTGAATAAATCCAAACTTCAGTGCCAAGACTGAATCAAACTCACTTATTTTTATACTGAAAATATCCTGGCATTAAAAGGCTTAGCATGTTGGGCTGTTCTGTTTAACAATGAGGTGAAAAACGGTGCAGATGACTGTAGTAGTAACTAAAAAATGCTAGAACTCTTCTGTAGCTTCCCTTAAGGAGATAGTTTGAAGTTGCATGCTCAGACTTTTTCTTCACATGACTAATCCACTCTCCTGTGACCTATCTTTAGTTTGATATTGGATCAGGAACAAGAACTGTAGCTTCAGCTGACCCCAAACATTTAGTTACATTAATCACAGGGTGTTTTTGGACTCTGAGCATACTGAATGAAAGACACTTTCTTTGCAAGACATTGATCAAACAGTCTACAGGTATCAGTACATCGAGGCACATTAATCATCTGGTGCATTATCAGTTCCACCAGGAGAATATGTAAATGTGATTCCTGTCAATGATAAGGGAAAGCAGAATTTATTTTTAAAAGTGGTCCATCTGGAGCTGTTGATATAATCTTACCTAAGACAATAGGTTGTAAAGATACGTGTTAGCAGGGCTGCCAATGAACATAAAGAACAAGCAAATTAAAGCTATCAAAAAAAAAAAAAGGAAAAAAAGAAAAAGATAGTGGCTATACTTCAGTCACTTGTGGGAATTGCTGTTCCACAGCATCGTGGAGGAGACTTTTTCTGCTTAATAAAACAGTGCAGTTTTATGAAAGGTCTTCTAATTGTTCTGTAACCACAAAAGCTTTGTTTAAGAGTGATGCTGTTCTATTCTCTGCTTCAGTGCTCTTGCCCTAGAATACACCTGTGATATACTTGCCTTGTGGCTAAGGATGTGATGCTCATACTTACTGTGAAACTCTGAGGCAATGGCTCACCTTTGCAGGTGGCTCACCTTCACTCATATTAATGGGGCTGCCTGACTGAGGGATGCAACACGCATCTTGCTGAAAGCATTTTTGCATAGACCTTCTTATATCATTGATTCATTTACTCTATTTCTTCGCAAGAAAAAAAAAGTATTTTCTTTTCCTTCCTTCCTTCGCAAGGAAAAAAAAAGTATTTTCTTTTCCTTCCTTCCTCCCTCCCTCCCTCCCTCCCTTTCTCCCTTTCTCCTGTGCCAAACTGGTACTCTGCCAGAGGGGCAACCACACAAATATGTATTCTGTCAGTGTGGGTGTGTGAAAAGCTCATTCCCCTCTCATGAAGACATGTTTCCGGCAGAAATATTTCTTGAGGTCTTTCCTGAGGGGATTAGAGACCTGGGGCAGGGAATTTGGTAGAGATTGAATATATAAAATGGTCATCTCATTTCTACTTCTTGTCTCTTTAGTGTTCTTTCCTAGTTTCCCAGCTTCTTTGGGCTACAAAAGTGGAACAAGGAGTCCTTCGGGAAGATGAGTGCTTGTCTTTAAAGGGTATGGATCTTGCTAGCTTTTGGTCCCTGAAGACTGGAAGAAATGCGGTACGATCTGTATGCGAAGGCTGAGGACAGAGCTTGCTTTGGGTCTAATCTTGGCTCTGCTCAAGTCAGGAGGAAGTTCCCTACAGTGCAGAATCACAGAAGATTTTAGGGTTTCTAAGCAGTTTGAGGGGCAAGTGGGCTAAATTCTGAAGTTTTTGAAGGAACAGTGCTAAAAAGTATTTTTGAGAGATTAGGGTTATAAAGTCATGTAATTAATGCCTCCTCATCTTGTAGCTGAGACTTGTCCACAAATCCACAGGATTTGTGTTTTCTCTTCTTACAGGACAGCATTTGGCTCTGTCTTATGGTCAACATTATGGTTCTCATTTAAATGTGGAAGAGTTAGGAAAACTTGAATGTAATTGTAATGTGTCTGTATAAACAAAGACATGATTAACTGCATATGCACGATGCTGCCTGGGACGCTAGCAAGGAAAACAATGTACAATTTCTGCAGATGCAAAAAAACCTTTTTGAATGTCCTTCCTTTTGCATGTTTAATATTGTTTGTCATCATGTTGCAACTGTGTGCCCTTCATAATTATATTTACAAATCCTTTACTTGTACTTTTTTCAAGGTAAAAGGATTATGTCTGCACATTTCAATAATTAGTCATACAGTGTATTATAAGTGCCTTATGGATTCCCTTTATCATATCTCACTGTTGAGCAACATCATAACATTGCTGTTAAGTGACAGTGCTTGTTGAAATGCAGGATTTTTGTAGAAATGGCCCCAGCTCCCACTGACTAACGTAAGGGTAGAGAGCATGCCAGTGTCTCCTTTGGACACTCAATATGTAGCTGCACCTTCACAGATAATACTGTTAATGGCATTTTAATATAAAGTTTGAAAGGTTTTAGGTTTACTCTTTAAAGGGAAGAAAATAGATACAATATTTCTGGTTTGCATTGCACCTTGTATTTCTAAAAGGTCTTTCAGGAAAAGACCAGCTACTGATGTTTTTCCTGTGTCCTCTTCTCCTTCTCTAGAAAACACAGCTGGAAGTTAGTTAGATGTTATTTATGCAGGAAATCATGTAGACTTTCAGCGTGCCATGGACACAGTTAAAACAGTAAAAGAAACTCATGACTTGCTTAGGAAAGGGAGTAAACTATATAGGCTAAACTGGTATATAATATATACCACTTATATCTCAAACTGGGTCATAGAAAGCTTTAGGCATCTGCAGGCTCAATACACTGGGTGAACATATGCCAGCTGAAGTCTTCAGGGAAACCAGGGAGAAGAAAAAAACCTCAGAAATTACCAGGAATCCACAAGGTTTCTAGAACAAGAAGGAAAACTTATAATGCCTGTAATGGTGGTGGTAGACTTCGACCCGCAGAGCTCAGGACTGCAAGGCTACCTGGAGAGGCAGCTACTCGGGAGAGCCCAGAAGCTGCTGACATTTCCCGGGTGGCACAGGACACAGGCTAGGTGGCAGAGAGATCCCTGCCTGAGCGGGGGCTGCACGTTAGCAGCCTCGTGCGTTGCTAGCGAGAGCTGGAAATGAGAAGTCAGGAGATTGTCATCCATTGCACGTATTTCTCGCTTCCTTCCCCTCACCCCTTTGTTTTACTCTTTCATTCATTCTTTCTTTCACTCTTTCACTCTCTTTCGCTCTTCTTTTTTTTAGTTCTCAGTTATAATATCACATTGGAGTATTTAAGAGTGTCTCTAATGAAACAGGACTTGTGCTGCCAGCAGTCATTTTTCTAAGGTGTAATCAAGTAACTGATAAAAATAGCTGATTATAGCAGCAAGTTCAGGTCACAGCAGTAAAGGGAGACTTAGCGTTTCCATTACAAGACTCATTATTGAGAGGTTTATAGCTCAGTTATTAAAAAGAAGGTGCCGTGAAATTTGGCATTTGTTATTACAGTAGAGAGAAGTTTTTCTGAGTCCAGTATTTAAAAGTCTGGTTTATTTTACTGTATTCTATTTCATTCTCATGGTCTATGGGCATAGAAACAATAAATAATGAGAAAAAATATGTGCCTGTACTAGTGCTAGTGGCAAATGGCAAAGGTGGATAAATAGTTTATAACAGAGCAGAATAAAAATTGCTGCCCAGGTCTTGAAAGAGCAGCCCTTTGGGCAACTTTGAGCCCATTACACAGCAGACAAGCAGAAAGCCAGTACCGCATAATATGCCCTTGTTCGTTCGGCTGTTGTGGCCCTGAGATGGCCTGGGTGTTGTAGAGTCTGAGGTCTAGGACCAGCACTAGGGCTTGGACATCCCTGGAGGCTTCAGAAGTTCTTGTGAGTGATGATGAGTCAACTTCACTTCTGAGACCATTTCTTCTGTTTGTTTTTTCCTTTGAGAAGGTCTAACTCATGATTGATGCCTTATTAATAATACTCATTGTATCACAGTAGATTCATGCTGTGGCCTAACCCAGAGGAAACTTTCAGAAGTGGAAGAAGTTGTCTGGTTGTCTGACTCAGACTGCAGAGGTCTCTGTGGCCACTGTGTTCTGGTCTCTGTGCACTTCTCTTAGAATAAATTTTGTCTTCGGTAAGGGTAAATACATTTTATTCCACATTAGGATCATCTCTTTTAAAGCAAATTTCTAGGTTGTTGGAAATTCCATTTGGGGATAATAGAGTGGTGTGTAGTATTTGGGATGTATTCAGAGATCCAGAGAAGAGAAGTTAAATTCAGAAGATTAAATGGATATCATTAGAAAAAGAATTATATTAATGGAACATTGAAGGACAATGAAAATAACAGAGAGATGGAATGCAAAGGGCATACATTTTGTGTTATACATTGCATAAGAACATAAAAACATGCAAATCTATAATTTTAACAATTTTATTAACTTTTTGAAATTGTTTTTAGTGCAGAGGCTGGGCTTGTGTTGACAGTTCCTTCCTTTGGGATCACTGCAATGGAGCTATCTTCCATGTTTCAATAACCTTTTCTTTTTTCTCCCCTTTTTCCTTTCCTTTTGAATGAAATATGTGCACATCTTTAAGAATATGAGCAGTCTCATTTATTGCAACAGAACTACTTACGTGCTTACAGATAAGCAAGTAGAGAAAGGTATGCAAGAATTGCCTTCTTTTTAATATGTATAAAGGCCTTCAAATAAGAGGTAAGCTGTTTACATTTTTAGTAATGTCAATATCCTATCGGGTCTGGGTACGTTGCCTTTTTTTTTAGCAATTGTGGACTTTTATATCACAGTCATTTCCAGGGGATTTTAATTTTTTTTCTCATTTATGCTTCATTGAGTCCTGGGAATATTTTAAGGGTTCTTTTGACATTTCTAAATGGAGGTTCTCTTATCTCAATGTATGTATTTCTCTGCGTATATGTTTTGCTAGAATGTTGCTTTATTTTTCTTTAATGCTGTAGCTAATTTTTAAATTTTCTTTACCATTCTGCTGCTTTTTTTTTCTGAGAAAGATGGCTCTTAAAATCAGGTGGATATTCAAAAATCTCTGTTTACTATACTTGAATTGTTCTGGTTTGAGGTGAGCAAATACTAGAGAAATGTTGTTTACTTGAAATTTTCAAAGATGTCCCAAAGGCAGCCACCTGGAAATACTAAAGAGGGAAGGCTAAGGTATTTATGAGGAGTGCCGTGGTGGCTCTCTCCATCAGGATCATCCTAAGAGACATTGTTTATAAATGGATTATGAGCTTCAATCATTTTATTAGGATTTTTATTTGTGCACATTAAAGTTAGGCGCATTATAATTGACCCACACTTACTGCAATTGCCAAGCAAGCCTGTTCCCTAGCTACCTGAGGACATTTTCACAGCATGCTTGGTAACTGTAATTTGGGAATGTGAGTTCACCTTCAAGTATAAGTTTGTCTTTTCTTCTAAATAATAAAATACTTCCAGGAATATGGCTGTACGTAGGAAATTCCAACCTTAATTTTCCAATGCCCCTTTTGTTGGCTGTTGTAGACCTGGGGTCTTGACTGCTTCTCTGTCTGGCCACCTTGTTGGAAGGGGAAATGCCTGCAGACATGATGTGAGAGCAGATTGCTGATGAGCTGCCTTGTGCCCTTTAGGTTTTAGTTTTCCGTGGGTTTAACTTGACTGGACTGAATACAGTTGATTTCATGTGTGCAGAAAAGATGGTTATGTGCAATTAGACTCCAATCACAAAACCCTTTGAGGAGGAAAGAGTAGGTATTTCACCAGGCTTATTGGTCTGAAAATTAACTGTTTGCCTGTGAGTCTGTGGCCTGTGTGCACAGTGATTGTCCATGGATTACCCACCCACTGTCGCCTTACAAAAGAGTCTGACAAATCATGTGTTTTTACTGTGCTACCATGTTAAACCATTGCTTTGCTAACACATCCCTTGGGCTGCGGTCTGGAGACACAAGTCAGAAGATGTTTCCTTGGTTGAATGTATGCAGAATGAAAACTATTGCCATTTGAAAGCGTCATCTCACGGGGGGAAGGGGAGGAGGGAGGGCGCAGGAGGAGGATGTTGATTGCGACTGACATGCGCCTTAATATCTGATGTGGCTTTCACACTTGGAAATATTCAGGACTCCATATGTTCCAAAAACCCCACTGAACAGTGCATATAACATTGCCTTTATCATTCTTTAATCTCAGTTTAATTGCTGTGGTCAAATTACCCCACACTTAATAACCCACAGCTTGGTATATTATTTAATATGGTTGACACATACTTTGTTTTAAATGTCAGTGCTGGTAAAGCCCTGGAGTTGGCAATGCTGTGCATGATAGATGGCAGAGGAGATGGATCATCTGTTCTTTGTCTGTGCTGTTGGTATGTTGGCTGCAACTTTTTCAACTGTGACACTACACTCATGCCAAACCCAAAGCTACTGAATGGGTAACATTATCCCTTGTATCTGATGTTTTGTAGCTGATCATTCTCAATTTCTCTGGCTGTTTTTACAGGAATGTGTAATATTATATCACCCAAGTTGAAGTGGCGAACTAGTGTTGTTTCAAATGGGCTGATTTAATTATTTCAGCACCCAGTGGCACCTTTGTTATTAAAGGATTTTCACAAAGCAGTACATAGTCTAATTATGAATTTACACAAGAGACTGTAACAGCATCTGCTGGGTAAATAATATACATTTGTAAAATGGTCTAGCTACTAATTTACACAGCCGACCACTGAGACACTGAAAGGCTGTTGCATTCTGTCATGTCAGCTCTCAAACACTTCCAAGCATTCCCGCTTCTCTTTACAACTGTTAACAAAATAGTGAAAATCACATAACTAAAACTCCCTTCTAGAAAAAACAGTACTGTTTGGAGTTGGTGAATTCAGCTGCAATTTCATTCAAAGCTGCCTTCTTGTCCCCAGCTGGGTAGCAGTGCATGGGAAGTGTTAGATCCCCTATATTCCAGGGCCTGCGTTTACATTAGCACAAGCACGCAGGTTAAGGAGGAGGTGTACATTTTCATTCTGGATTGCTGGCTCCTGCTCTCTTGGTGCAAATCTGTCCTCAAGCCAGATTAGTTGGTCCCCAGAGACTTTCTCCCTGCATAGGAGAGCCTAGGGTAGGAGATAAGGGCCGTTGTAACTCCTGTGTCACATCCCTACAACTGTGTTCGGACTGCAGCCAGGACATGCTTATCTGAATAATCTTGGTCCCTTGCAGCTATTAAAGGTAGGTGCCAGTCACAACAGGTCAGGGGCTGCACTGACTTGTTCTGGAAAGGTTGGTTGGTCCCAGATCTGCAGATGCAAGCGCAGTTCACTCATTGAGAACACTTTGGCATTATTTTGGCATCTGGGCGTTGATACAGAGGCACAAATTATCCGCTTCTGAGAACAGCTATAATAGATTCATGCAGCTCCTGGGTAACAAGACGATGACAGCTGGGGAGTAAATCGCTGGTGTAAGGTAAAATTTTTGCCAAATCAGTGAGACTGACATTCTTAGCCTGGAACCCATTAGTGATTAGTGAGAATAAGATGTAAGATTTCTCAAACCCTCAGCTACGTGCAGCTTTGCAAAGTGGAAAGAAGAGGTTTAGCTATGGCTTAGTGCTAAGAAGAGAGGAGCTCAACATTAGGAAATGCCTTGAGTATCTTAACTATCCATGGAGATGCAGTTGGCTACCAAAGCAAAACCAAACCAAACTGAAAAAGACTGAGGAGAAAGAAACGTAAAGAAGCATATACTGGGTGATCCTATCTCTTCCTGTGTTTCTAGCACACAGGAGACGAGTGTGGAAGGAGAACATAATGGTTTCATTGCCATCTGTGCAGTAAGATGCCCATCAACTTGAAGTCTTATCTTTTTGCAGGCAGGAAACTGGACAAGCTCTCCCATAGCAAATCCCCCTGTATTTCCTCACAGCTGTCTCACCTATGTAAGCCACAGAGCCTTTTCCAGCAATGCTGAGAAAAGATTTATGTCTACAGTGCAGGAGAAGGTGTCCTTCCCTGTTTAAGTCTGAATTCTACATCAGCAGGCTACATCTGGGAAAGGGAATTTGGACTGGTTTTCCCAAGCACTCTATTTTCCATTTAAACATCATGCTTAGAAAATGATCCTATGCCTTCACAACAAAGCTTGTGTTTCACATTAAAAGCACATCCATGCAGCACTGTTTATCCAAAAAAGAAAACCAATATAGCTATTTTTCTTGATTCCTTCAGTATAGTGTGGGACAAAGACAGGAGAAAAGAGTGGGAAAAGTTGGAGATAGGGACTCTGCTTCCTCAAGAGGAGTGATGATTATCATCAGTCGTGCCTCTTGCTCCTCCATCTGTGACGTATTTACTCTCAAAATAATAGGAGAGTGGTATTGGAGAAGGAAATCATCAGTGCCCTAAAAGGAAAAGACCCATTTGAAATGCATAATATGGGATTGTCAGCCCATTGGAAGGCTGCTTCTAATAAATACCTGATTTGTTTATATATAAGATCCTTTTAGCAGCTACATAATTTTAAGCACAGCCTTGTATCCTTTGCTGAATGAGCAGCTGGATCTGTGGAGGATCCAGTTTTTGCACTGACCAGGCAGAAGACACCTTCTGGATAAAGGAATGAAATATTTAGTGATTATGTGCATTGTCTCTTTTGCCTCACATTGCCTTCGTATTGAAGACAACATGGCAATTTGTTGAAGGAGAAGAAATATATTTTTGCTTTATTCCAGGCAGTAAAGTGGCTTTACAAGGCTCTCAGCTCTTGTTCAAGTGTATCATAACATTTGTGATGGCTTTATAAACTAAGCATAGCTTGAGAGAGTCGAGGGTGAGTCAGCCTGAAAGAAAACATATAATTAATGTTTTACTGTAAATGATTTGGGAGTAAGATTATCCATGAAAATCAGAACTATTACCCGGCTGTGCATAATGAATGGTGGTTGGGGTGGGTAAATGGGGAGTTGAGAGAGAGAAAAACTGTGTCTAAGATGAAAGCTGCTTTCAGTGAAGACAGGATAATAGCAAAAATGTAACAGGAGAAGTGAAATATAATTAGGAACGTGACATTAATACTGGATTTGCAGAATGTTGCCTAACAGGTGGGTGGAGTTTATTTGACTTTGTTTCAGCTGGAGTATTGAATCACACAGATGCAGTCTTTAAAATTATTTTAGACTGTGAGAAAAAAGGTAACAAGAATGTTCAAATACATGAGCTCCCACCATCAGCATGTGTCCTCGCTCTTTTCTAGCTGTGGTAATCACCTCCCAGTTAAGGTGGTTCTTGCTCTTCCTCTGTCATTCCTTGTTTCTGCAGCCCTGCGCTGGAAAGCAGAGGGGATATTGGGTTTCCTTTCATCACAATGACAAGTCGGGGAAACATCTGGTTTAAACAAAATGTGCAAAAGGTTTGAAAAAGAATTAAGGTTTTTTTGGCATTTTTTGTTTATGCCTGTTAGACACTTATTTTTATTAAAATAAAATTTATGAGTATAATATGAAGGGAAGACATTTAAAAGATTGACTTGTAGAGTAATCAGAGAGGAAATCTATGAAAGGCAAAATGTCCACCAGAATGGACAACAGGAGTCACTTTCTGGACTCCAGGATGGAAGCATCAATATAGAAACATTTGTTTCAGTTTATGAACTTTTTTGCAATCCAGCTAAAATATCAGCACCACCTGTGATACGAGCATCAGATTTATTATCAGCTTCTCAGGAATTGCAAAACAGCCTAACTCCACCCGACTGTTAATAAATCAGGTGCTGAAAGCACTTCAAATGAGAACCTTGCTGAAGAGACAAGTAACTCATGAGGATCAAAGACTCAAGTCAGTTAAACTGGCCATTTGCCCTTTTGGCATAATCAAAATGTATTTTCAAAAAAGAAGAAAAGAGAAGAATAAACAGAAAAAAAAAATCATGTGACGTGATATTTTTATCAGACTAGGACAAATATTAAAGTGGGAGTGGGCATCAGTAATTCACACTCTGATTCTGCAAAACTGAGTTTTATAACATTGCAGAGTTAGTAAAGCTTACGGATTCGATCCAAAGCCCACTGAAGTCAATGGAAAAAGAGTATTTCTTTTGATTTCAGTGGTTTGGATCTGGTTGTTGGGAGCTGCTTGCTTTGGACAACAAGCACCCACTCTCCAATGAAGCTGACTTGTCTCTTCACTGTATTCACCTGTACTCCGCTGACATTACACACATGCAGAAAATCAGCTGAAAGCCAGGCTTCTGATGAAAGAAATTGCCTGAAAAATATTGCAATACCCAGCTTCCTGGATTAATTAATAAAATTTCTTGCTCATCAACATAGATTACATGCTGGGCATTTAGCTGGTATGCTCTAGGGAAGGGGTGAGAGAAAAGTTCAGAAGCGGGTGGAGATGTAGGGAAGAGAGAGGAGGACACAGGTTAAGAAATACCATGAATATCGATTCATGATTGCAGGAATATTTTTTTAAACACTGCGTAGCTCTGATTGCATGAACAGCATTTGCGTGGCTAATAAGCTGAAGCTGTCAGTGACATTAACATTGGCAGCTTTACAGGCGCTATATTTTCACAGGCTCTAACTCTTCTTTTTGCCCTTGCAGTGGGCATAAACTGTAGGGATTTTATTATTCAGTGTCAGCGAGTCTCCACTTCTGTTTGAGTTTCCTCTCTTTCCTGTGTCCTCTTACTGGTGGTCTGCAGTACAAGACAGGTGGTTGTTATGAACTGGGTGTTTTTTCTTTTTCTGGATGACCGTTCAAGTCATAAAGAGAATGAGGAAGAATTTTTGGATGATCATGTTGCATGTGGTAGTCTGGAAGGGGTCTGTATGTCAGGGTAAGTATGGGCTTTGTGGTGTCTGCATTACCCTTGGTAGATGATGCATTGATCTTGTGGGCAGCAGAAACAACCGCAGGAGGAGCGTTAAGGTGAACAGGCAGGGCTGAGGCACTTCTCCCACACTTGGTAGTGAAGCAAATGTGAGTCACAAAGAGCAGTGTGGGTGGAAATGGTGTTTTGGAAGAATTTAATGCAGAAATCCATGCTTTCAGGCTTGCAGTTGTAATGCTGAGGGATAAAAGCTGTCTTTCTCTTGGATACCCAGGTGCAGTGCCACTGATCTGAGCGGAGTTAGTCTGGGTTATAACTAGTGCAGGAGGGAAACCAGTCATGTGCCTGTGGTGGTGATGTACACCTGAAGTCGGTGCAGAAATGAATGACTCACTGGGTCAGTGTGTGACGCTCTAGATTTTACTGTTTGCACATGCGGTTGGTTTTGTGTAAGAAACTGGAGAGCAACCTAGTTTATACTGGGTTGAGGGCGTTAGGAAATCTGGGGAGTGGAGTGGCTGAGAGCTGTGGAATTTCAGTTGGGCAAACATCAGACAAAAAAAGAGCATATTTGCCGTCCCTCTTTGCTTTGCTTTTGCAGGATATCTGACATTAGGAGAGCGTCATCATTCAGATTCACCCACAGTGACAGATCCATTCACTCCCAGCGCTGTGCTCTGAGAAGAGCCATTTCAAGCTTTGGAGTGATGTCTCCAAACACAACGTGGTTCCACTGGTCATCTTTAGTGGGGATTCACAGAAGTGCAGGTCCTGGTGTTTGCTGTGCAAACGAGGAGAGTCTTCACCAGCCAGGCTGTGGTGTGCAAAATGAGAGCTGCTGCTGATTCAGCCCAGAGACTTGTTTTCAGAGAGCTCGTGTCAGTTCTGCTTTATTACTGGCACTTGGAAAAACGTTTTCCAGTCCTATGCTTTAAAATTAACATTGAGCAACAAGCCTGTTTTGTTTAGGGTTTACTTCTCCATTCACTGGGTTGGCAGCAGAGTTGATGCTGGCAGCAGAAAGGTCAATATTTCAGTCTTTGGCCTTCTTTGGAGTATTAAAGGTACTTGAGTATAATAATTCTCAGTGTGGGATGCATATCTTCTCAATTAATTTTAAAGGCAGTGTATTGCAGCTTGGGCTCCCCTTCTGAAAGCCAGACAGTACTTCCCACAAAGGATGTGAGTCTGTGCTAGCTCAGGGTGCACATCCTTCCCTGACAAAACGTTGCACATCTCACAGCGTGAGCTTCCAGCTCTGCAAAATGGCAACAACAACCTGATCTTTCATCAAGCTTAATTAATCAGCTGCTTTTTAAAATTATGAATGCCTAATGTGAGATAACCTAGTGGAAGCTTTTTGGTCTGTGTAGATACCAGGAAATTTTAGTCTTGTTCCACCATGTGTACTAGGGGAAATTAGGAGTTCTGGAGTCGGGGAATTGGGTTTTCTATGGCTGAGACTGGTCTGCACTGTTCTTTTGATACAGAAATTTTAGGAACATTGATGGGTGAAGCAGACGCATCCACTGTGTGTAGTGATTCTGCCAACAGACCTCATGGTATACAGCCAGCCTAATAATCACAAGTGCTTCTTTCTCTTTAAAACCCAGAAAAGGAACTGACATCTTTTATCAGAAAGACAGACAATCTGTATCCTGTGACAATTCCAGATTATGGATCCCAAGAGGCTTTCCTTACATTCGTATTTTATCATGGAAATCACAGCTAGCGCTGTTTATTTTCTATACCTCCACACAGTTTTCAAGGTGTTGCCAGCAGGACCTGTGCTGATACTGACATGTGTTGTTGTCACATTGCAAGATCTGATAGAAAACCCCAGATATATAAATATCAGTGTTTTCTTGGATCTTCCTTTTCTTTCAGTGGTTTTGGAAACACTGGTGCTAGTTAATTCACATGCTTCGTCTGTTTTGTAGGCTCTTTTCCTACTTCTAAGAAAAGACTTGTTCCTAGTAGACTGGTTTGGAGTATCGCTCTCTTTTATTGCTATTTTTATGTTAGGGAGCTACGTATATGTCATTTTCTAGCTATTACTACAGAGTGGGATAAGAATAAATGTCTGGGGAAAAAAGAGAAAACCTTGGTTATTTGGGAAAATAAGTGGCTTTTGCCTGATGTTTTTTCATTACAGTATTCCCGTCCTGCTGCTTTGAATGAGTTCACTGCCCAGACTCACACCCGAAGTTGGGAGGATGGACAGCAGAACTGCTAAGGAAATGCAGGGCTCCATCCACACAGCCACACTCCACGCAACTGCTCACTGTCCTCCGTTTTGACATGAAAGCTAAAATGTCACTCAGGTACCTTCCCTCTGGACTTCCCTTACCCTAGGGATCAGTAGTACATGAGAATGACCCATCCCTGGTGTACTGACATCCACAAACTCATGATTTGTCATGGTTGCAGTTCTTTGAAACTAAACTTTGGGTTTGCGAGAACAACAAGTTCTTCATGCTGGTCCCCTGTGATTTGACTTGCTTTGCCTGGCAGACTGTCAACCTTCTCTAAAATTATAATCATCTGTTTAAGACTGGGGGCAGATTTTGGCTGAAAATACTTGTTCCTGAACTTACCTACAACTTGTTCCTTTTTTTAAAAACAAACAAAAAAGTATTAATATATAATATATATATTCACACACATATGGATATATATTCATATTCTTTTTCCCACTTCAAGAAGGCATCTTAAAGGCCAGTTCAGTAGTCCAATGGACAGTAGGTCACACAGCAGCCAAGTACACTGGATAATTCCTTTTTCTTACAATGAATATCATTAGTTTTTATTGCCACATGCAGAAGACAGGGACTCTGTTTCTATGTTTCTGAAGCCACACAGCACAGTAGAGATCAATCCAGCATATCCATCTCAGAAAGAAGCTACATTCCTCTTACTTTTGTTTGAATTTGAGATGCCAAAAGATGCTTAAGCCTTGATTCTTCACGTCATGACACCTCGTTTAGTTTACTCCTGCACAAAATGGTATGTTATTGGACCCGAGGGCTTTGCATGATGTGTCTACAAAGCAGGGTAGGAATCAACATAGAAATCCAAAGCTTATTTTACTCCTTTCTTTTCTCTACCCTATATATAAACTATCCAGATGCTTTTTGGCAATGGAATAGTAATGACAGTGGGATGGTAATTTCATCTTGAGTTTTACAAGCAAGAGGAGGGGCCAAGAAGGAAACCAGGTATGAAGGTTGCCAAATATATCTTCCATTTATCATTCCAGCTAACAGGGGCTAAATTATTTCTGAGTGGCAGTTTTAAAAGGGAGGGGAGAAAAGCAACATACACTAATATGTGCAAACATGTACCTCATGCTACAAGGGTGTCTCTGAGGAGTGGCTGGTTTGGTAAGCCAAAGTATAGTCCTTCCTGCAGGAGAAGTACAGCGTGTTACTCATGCTGGAATTCTGGTCATGCCATTGGAGCTAAAGTACCTGGAAGCATACCCAGATGAGAACAGGCTCTGTACTACTGGTAGCACGAAAGATGGACCTTTTTTACAGGAGCTGGAAATGAAGGGAATATTTTTGTCCAAACAGTTGGGGCCCCAGCAATGTTTCAGTCCTAGATAGTGTGCACCATGCTTTTTTGCAAAGAAAAGAGACTTATACAAATACAATTTTTCATATCAAATACCCCCAGAATTCAGCAAGGAGGAGAGCTTCATCTTTTGCTTTGCCGTTTTCATGCCATTTCAAAGAGGGGTAACTATTGCTTTAAACTGTGATAAAGAATGGGGCTGTGCTGATCTAACCAGCTCAGGATGTGGGCCATCATATCCACTCTGTGAAGGTGTTTACAATGCTGTTCTGAAAAGAGTTATAAGTAGACAAAGCATCCAGTGAATGGAAAGCAAAGTGCTTGAGTCATTTACACTAGACTGTTTTATAATATGATATTTCTCAGGTGCAGACTCACGTTTACTTGTCTAACCATTGCCATTATTATTATATAGTAATTATAATCTACCCGTACAAATTAGTTGGGTAAGAGGAAGGTTTAAATGACATATAAAAAGCATACTGACCGGAACTAAATAGAAAATTCCAAGGAGGAGTCCTTAAATGAAAGCAATTGTATAATATTTAATTGTATAATATAAACTGTAATTTCCCAAAAGACATTGTATTAATCTTATGGTGGTGAGCCATTACATTTCATCCATTTATAATCACTTTGAGCTACTTAAATACAAATTTAAAAAAGGATCAAACTTTTTTCCCACTAATAATGCCTAGTGCTTTCCCCATAGCTTATTCATCTTCAAAGCTCTTCACCAACATTAGCTAATTATTCTTTTTTCTAATTAGTAGAAATCGACTATGGTCAAAAGGGCCATTCAGCCAATTAGCGCAGTTCTACCTTCAAATCTCAGAGCTTCTGACCCAGAGCTTTCAAATGGTTGATGAAGATATCATAAAGCGGTTGTGCTGAGCCCATATTAAAGGCAGCCAACTGGAGAAAAAGAAAGAAAAAAAAAAAACCCACCTCGGGGAAGTGTATCAAATCTTCTCATTCGCAGCTTTCCCCAGAGGCAGCAGCATGGAGAATGAAGGGCCGGATCCAGGGCTCCTCCTGCCCTGCACACAGCTGCGGGAGACACGGGTCAGGTGGGCTTACCCTCGCCTTATTTTGAAGGCTTAAAGGCATGTGGGGTTTGTGGTGGCCGCCTCTTCAGAGGCTACTTCTGTTCTCGTTGTGCGCTGGATGTGGCAAGGGTCGTTTTGGTGTTATTTGAGTGGTGGCCCTGTACATGTCCTGCTGCTGGCTGCCTGGAAAAGCAAGCCAACAGCTAGCTCTGCGTAATCATCAGCTTTGCTCTGGTGGGTGTATTCCTTCAGTTTTTAATTGTATGGTGGCAAACTAAGGTAACACACAGCAAGATGGATTTAGGAAGTGATTTGTTTTTTTTAAAGTCATGTTTACATTCAAACTGTCTTCTCAAAAGAGTGTGTCTTCTGAGTCTTGCATGTAGCCCTGCCGCTTGCCAAGAGTTGCATTGCTCACTTTTTAAGAATTCATATGCATCCGTAACTCAGTAGCTGTAACCTATAGGTAGCAGAAAAATCTCTGGGAATATGAACGAGCTCACCCTCCCTTTGTGTTCTGAATTTCTTTACTTGTTCTTCTAAAAAGGCAGCTAAGTGACAATCCTCATCGAGCAGCAGCTCGGTTTGGCTATTCGAGAACAGCTGCGTATGTGAGACTTGTTTATGTTTCAGAAACTGTGAATGTTTTAACCCTGAACAACAGTGTGTGCTCTGGGAGATTAATATCTGCATTACATGGACTTGCTGAGAATAAATTAACTCTTGATGACACGATTACTGTCTTAGCAGTGTTCACTGCATACAATTGCATGGTGTCTAAGATATTAATGTGTTTTTGTGAAGAATTTAGGAAACAATTTATTTATATGACTGTGCTTCATTCCATATCACACCAGGACATCAATTAGCTACTATTGCCTGTAAAAGAAATGTAAATCATGTGTCTCATTGGTTACGAGGATAATACTGGGCTAATAATTCACAAAGAATAATTCATTCCATGAATTGTGCCTCATTCTGTGCTCATGAATTGTTCACAAACAGATACAACTTTCTCAAGTTTTCATTTTTCAAATTATTATAATGGATCCTTCTCAGTTACAGTTTACTCATGGAGGTTTTGAATATCCAGGACTTAAAGTTTGGAGTGATTTTGTTTGGTCACACAGTACAATATATTTCTTTCTTGACTGAATCAGTGCAATTTTTAGAATCAGTTGATGTTGTGAATACTTGTGAGACCTAATGCAAATATCCTTTACAAATTTTTGTATAATATGGTGCTTGGAAAGAAAAATTTCTTTTGACACTGGCCAGAAATACATAAAAAAGTGAACCTCCAGAAAGGTGAAAACCAGAGAAAGCTTTAAAAAGGATTTATGTGGAGATTTTGAGGAAAACATACTCTGGGAAATAATATATAAAAATAAAATCATTCTCACCCCCAGTGCAGTTTCTAAAATTAGGGAGCAAAAATGATTGCCTTAGGAACATAATTAACTCCAGCCACTTTTAAAAGAAAAATAATTTTAAAAAATTAACAAGAAATGTGTGGATTTTAGTTCCTGTTTGTTTTAAATTTTCTGCAGAATCTTTGGCTTTAATAGAAAAAAAGGTTTGAAAGGTTTGACATTTGTGTTATTAGAAGGAGTTGTGTTTGTGTTGGCAGCATGAGAACAAGGAGGAAAAGGTGAATTTTCTAGCAAGTGGTGCTTTCTGAACAACTTGCAGATGATTTAAGAACTTTCCTGAATACCCTGGCTGCATATAAGCAAAACAGCAAATATATATGATAAAAAATTAGGTATGATTTTAATTTTCAAGACAGAGCCTAAAATAGTCTTCCTGACTCAAATTTATCTTTTTTGCCTGTCGGTGCTGGCACAAATTAGAGACAATTTTAACCATGCCAATTTTTGAACCTATCCTCAGTACAGCACATGCGTTGGAAGTGAGGTAGCTGGTTTTCCATGATACTGCATGTGTGTTGAATATTGGGTGGAAGGGTTGAACCTAGTTTTTCTTCCTTTTGCTGAAAGTAGATAAGATGGAAAATTTGCAAGTGTTTCATTTTTTTGGTGTCTGATTCACATGGATAGCCAAACCCTTTCTTCTCTGAACAGCCTACTGAGAATCTGAAATCCATCCTCTTCTCTCACATTGCTAGGCATGCCTTTCCCATGCTAATACATTAAGAAACTTTTATTGCACTGAAGAGCATATAAAGTTCACTGCTTTGCCGTGACCTTTTCTCCTTTAAATTGTTTCATCATTGTGACCAATATGGACCAAGAGAAGATGTAAAAATGTTAGGGACGTTTATTTCTAAGAAGGTTAAGCAACTTTTGCTATGCCCTTTTTACATTCTTCCAGACCTTCTAAAAAGAGACCGTAACATGACAGCGATGGCCTCCTTAATTACATTTTGTTGTCAGAGGAAGCATGCTTTAAAAGAACAGTAACCCAACACTCCTATAGTTGAGGATTTCAATAATCTCAACCAGGTTCACAACATTTGGAAGACCCCAAACCTTCTGTCAACTGATTGAAGCGAATTTTACGCATGCAAGAAATACAGTCATCTGGCACAAGGTTCTGTGTTACGGGGCTCGGGCAAAAGGATCTAGTTTCAGTTTGCCAGAGTTTCATGAGCAGTTGGATAGATTTCACAATGGCAATAGCTTATCAAAAAACCAAAAGCTAAAGAGCAATACGCTCCTGCTGTGCTTGTTTTCAGTAATGTTCATCTCCATAATAAATGTAAATCAGGTCCTAAATATTGCCAGTCTAGTATTGAAATCTCAGTAACAGCTGAAGATTTAAAAAAATGTAGATATCAGTGAAACTCAGGGTGGGTAACACTTTATATCCTTCCTGGCCTTTTTTGGTTGGCCACTGAACCTGGTTGCTTTGTTTCTATCACAACTGCTGGTAGCTTTGTTCAAAGCAAAGGAGAAGATTGCTCCTGCATGCCTCCATTTTATATTTGTGTAAGTTCTGTCATGATTTTAGCAGAGATTGCCAGGGAAAAAAATCAGACTTACAGCGGACTGCTACAGTGATATAGGATATATGGACTTAAAGCCCAACAAAGGTGGGCAAAGGGTAATGCATTGAATTTGGTGGGAGAATACAATGGGTAGGAAATCCCAAACAGAGGCACGTGCATTTGCCCGAAACTGAAAAGGCTATCGTCTGTACATATTCTAGGGTTCCTGTAGCATGCCTATTAGTTAGGTCGGTGAACCTACTGGCCTTTCCTTGCAAGACGAATTGCCTTCACTCAGGACTGTCTGGGGAGCAGCGGAGGCTGTTGTGGCATTTGCGAAAAAAAAGAAAGGGGCCGTATCTGACTGCCTCCCTCTGGGAGGACACAGCCTGCGTGTCCCGGCTTCTGTTTCTGTAGAACAAACATGCCTACAGTCTGTACCAAATTTAAGTTCCTAGGAGCAAAAATTCTAGGCTCCTACTCAGGACTTATGAACAATCAAGAATGAAATTGGTCCCAGAGCAGTCTTTGTAGGTTGCACCGGACTGAACTCTGTGCGTTTTCGGAAAGGCTTGCAGAGCCTGTATAAATATCTATGTAGTTCAGACCAACAATGCTCATATTTTAGGCGTCTACTGTCGACTCTCATTGGGATGATTCTAGATGTTCCCTGTGGCCTAAAGCAGAATAGTCTGTTGGCATGGTGTGAGGATTAAATCTTTAGCATCTGAAAAGTGCCTTACAAATGAAGCAGGCTAGATACTATACCCTGTGCAGCTGTCCCCATAGCCTTCAGGTACTGCTAAGGAGCACAAAGTATGGATCTGTAGTGACTCCTGAAACAGCCACTCTTAAGAAGTATATAGAAAATGTCCAAATCTGAGTGGATTTATCCAAAAGAAGAGATGAAAAGAGCCTTGTGGAGGTATTTATGCAGGAAAACCACTGGGAACGTTGGTACATTTGGCCATAGTACCATGCTGGGCAAAACTGCCAGATAGGGTGAGGTGTTACCATTGTCCCCACAGGATCTCTATTGCTGGCCATGGTGAGAAGGTAGAGAAGAAAGAAGAGGTTGTTGGTATCGCCCTCTGATAAGTTGACAGCTGTCCTCATAAAGACAAAATGAATTTAAAAAAAAAAAGGTGAGGGAAGAAACACAGAGGTATTAAGACAGAGAAAGAGGCTATTTTGCTAACACGAAATGTACTCCATGCCTGACAGAGTGAAGGAGGGGTTGTTGTGGCACAGTGATATGTGGGACCCTCTGGGAGGAGGATGGCTCAGAGCGGCGCGGTGGAGCAGGCCGTGCCGCACATGAGAGCATTTCTGATGAGTTCAGCCTCAGGCTTGCCTTCGTGGCCAGCATGATGGTGCCCTGTTGAGCACTGCACAGCAGTAGGTTATCAGGGCAGCTTCGTGACTCGGGAGCCAGGTCATTCCAGCTGGCTTTGACGGACCACAAACTCTTGCTGCGTCACAGCAAGGGAGCCTTTAGCCAGGTTTGTTTTTCCTTTGTGAGATGTGGACCCCAGATAGACATCCAAGCATTTCCTCACTGCAGGCTGCCCCATCTGAGGCTATTTGCTTAGGCCCTGTGGTGCCAGGGCTGACTCAGTAAATCTGGGGTGGGAGAAATAGCTGTGACTCCCTGAGCTCTACTTCAGTCCGGGTTACTCAGGCTGAGAATCTGGCCTTGCTCATCACTTCAACATGCTGTTTCTTCAGCATATGCCTCTTACTGCTGACTTCTCCACATTCCTGCCAATGCAATCTGTTTCTATCATATGTCCCAAGTGCAAATTTTTACCAGATAACACAGAGGAAGGTGTCCCCTGTACAATTCTGAAACTCTTCTGTCCTGAGATATCTGAGGTTCCCTTCAGAGGATTCAAGTCCTGTGCACCTCACAAGCACGAATGACTATATTTTGCACTTGAAAAATTTGATTAGAGGAGGGATTTCATCAATGACCACAATACATTTGCCTAACTTCGGATTTGCAGATGCCCAGATTTTAGCAGCATGGAGAAGTGTTTGGGAGGAATGTTGTATTGCAAGATGGTGGCTGCAAGTTCTCATTTTAGTCCTTTCTGTATTAGGTACTGGAGGGAACAGAAGGTAAAATGGATGAGTAAGTAGAATTTTGAGGCCTGACTGGTTGGGCAAGAGAGTCACATTCTTGGAGTAATAAATAGCTCCTTCCAGATCATGATGTGCTAGCAATGTTGGGGAAGCAATAACATGGGACTGGCCCAAGTTAATGATATATATTAAAGGAGATTATGGAGATATCAAGGACATGTTTAGTAAAGCATCTATTGTCTGCATCTGTCACCACAACATTCTGGCAAGTGTTGGGAAATATGGAAAGTGTGAAGTAGGAGGAGAGAAACTCGATCTGCATTTGTTGACTGCTTGTTGATAGCAACTAAGACATTGGCAGAATGCTTTAAAAGTTTTTTTAATTAATTGTTGGGATTGTTTATGCACAACCTATAAAACCCATTCTGATCATGCTTCTGGCTGCCAGAGTGGGGAAGGATGTTACAGGGAAGGGGTGTGTTTGTGTGCATCTGTGAGTGAGTGTGCATGTGAAGAGAAAGCAGCCAAGATGCTTAGTACTAAAGCCTGATCCTGAAATAATTTAGGCTACAGAATGATCTTCGCAAAGGAAATAGAGATTGACTTTTGATGATGACAGGAGAAGAGCAGATGTCTCAGATCGAGGCACCTATGGTCCCATGAGCTAGGCTGGAAATCCATGTCCTGATGAGCACGTTGCACCCACCGTGAGTCTGCAGCGCAGCTGGATCCCTGCCAAAGCGCTGCAGCAGATGGGGTGTTTCCCTCCATGCACAGGCTCAGGATAATGTCTTCAGTTCAGGTCTGATCCAAACTTTGCTAAAGTTCGTGGAAAGAAGCCAATCAGCCATGAATCAAGGGCTTTAATGACTATTTATTTGTCTAACGTTTTGTATTGTAATTAAGCTGCCATTTTTTAAAACAAAATCTCCTCCCACCCCCCAAATTGCCATCAATCCTTCCAACAGGAGTGTGCTACAATTTAAAGTAAACTGGGACAAGGAGAGGATGTGGAACCGTGCCAACACAAATGCTCATTTTTACAAGCATAGTTCTGAATGGAGGATGGAGCAGTTTTGTAAGTTCTGTGTCTCCGTTGCTGCTTAGGTTAGATTTTGAGCAGTTTCAGTTGTCCTGTCGCTTTGTCGCTCGCTTGTAAATCAAATGGACTGTTTTGCTGTTGGCTTGTTGAGTGCTGGAACAAGCACAAACAAGAGCTTCTCTGCTGCTTTTCAAACTGTATTTCAGTTCTGAAAAGGTGGCAGTTGTGTCATGATTTACAGCTCCTATTTGGTGTTTTTAATTGGAAATTTACACGACAATTTGTGGCTACATGATTATGTTAAGATTATCTTATAAAAGATCTAGGACAGTTGTTTGTGAAACCCTGGGGGCACATACCAACCTCCTTAGTTATCTAACCAACTGTTGTGCTCCTTGGTTAAAAGAGTGGGGCCTTCAGAAGTGGTTTGATCTTCCTCTGGAAGGTTAAAGGTCGAATGACTCATAAATGAAGAAAGAGTGATTTAATCCAAGGAACCTGTGCTGTTATTGTAAAACAATATTCACCGGTGATGGTACACTGCTGTATAAATGACAAACTGTGCAGCGATGGAAGTTGTTATTACATCACTGGAAACTTCACCTGCACTACATTTATGACTCCATAAACATAGGTTTATTTAACAGCTGTGGGAACACCTATGGCCATTTTGTGTTAAAGGTCAGGAGTCCTAAATTTCAGTTTGCATGTTAGTTTTCATGGGCGAGGTTCATAAAATGTGATGACTAGCATTAAGTGATCAGAACATAACCAAAATATAATGTTGGGGGAAACATGTGCTAACACAACCATTTGTACTGTGCCGTGTTTCCTTGAAGTGCTTGGGAAGATTGTTTGTTTGCTGAGTGTAGCTCTGAAAACAGATTTATATTGCTTGGTCACAATTCTGTCTCTCTTTCAATGAGAGTCTGTAATTGTATCTGCCGCCAAAGTTAGACTCTGACAGGGGTTTGCCTTCTAGGATATTTTTAAAGGGGGGCAGTCAAGTCCAGCCTATTTCAGAACATGAATTAAAGGTAGCTGTACATACAGCAGCTGCTCCTCAGTTCCTTTGCCAAACTAGATGATTAAAAATATTAATATTTATTCTTGAAGTTGCCATGTTAAACAATGGGCCAACTGGCTGACTGAACAGTGAGCTATGTATTGCCAAGTGCACAAAATAAAGAAAAATTAAAGAGAGAATAGTGTGTATTAATGTAAATACTTTTCAAATGGGAGTGTGGGTTTATGTAGATAGTGTCGTCTTGCAGTAGGTCCTCCACAGAAGCATGTGGCCACTCTGTAAAGGTTAAGAAATAACTGCTGAGTGAATAATTCTTGTTCATACTTTTGAAGCATTTGAAAAGCTAAACTGAATCTCTATTTGGAGATTAAATTGCATATATGCTGTGGGAGAACAGGAATCTCCCTCTGATTTGTGCAATATTGTTCTCAGCTCCTTTTCTGTGGCCTTGTCTAACTCATGCCACACATGAATATCTGAGTGCTCCTTTACATTCCCCACCCATGTTATTGCTTCAGGTGTTGTACTGTTGCTCAGTGAATGGCAGCAGATTTTTAACAAATTTGCAACAGCAATCTGGTCTACTGAAAGGATTATGACTAAACCAATAAATTACTATTGTCTGCTTTCATCACACAACAGATTCCCATAACCCAGTCCAGTGTGGCTGAAGGTTTTATGCTGATAAAGATTACTGGGTTTACTTACATTTTGGAAACACTATTGTTCCATTAGATTCATAAACAATTGTTAGTCAAAGATCAAACAGAGATAATTACTGTTTTTTTGCACTTTTGGAACACAGATGAGCTGATTAGAAAAATCCAAGAAGATATGAAGCAATAACGAAGCTTCTCTTAAGCAATGTCAAACATATCTTTCTTGTTTAACAGCATTTTGTATCTCCATCAATAATCTCGCCAATGGTCATATAATTAACTATGCTAATAATGCTTCTTTTAGTCTTTTTATTACTATTATTGCTGTGAACCTACTTACGAGCAATCCACTGTAATTAGTAATTAATCTGATGATTGTGTTGCCCTATGCAAACGTGAGATGGAGCATGTTGATTTAACCACACCAGCCTCGGTCTCCGCTCCACACATTGTTGCTGCCATGTGCACCAAACTGGTGCGGTGCTGTCCGTGCAGCTGCCTGGGCTGGGGTCTGCTGGCTCGGAGCTGCCTTCATGGGGATGGGGACTGGGGACAGAGCGGCCCATGTGTCACCTTGTCAGTCTTGCCTGGCTGCTGTCAGCCCCTTTGCTTTGAGAGCACCTCCTGGTGCCAATGCCATCTTGTTGTATGCAGAGCAAAGAGGAAAATGCAAGACTGGCTGACTTGGACAGCAAGTACTCCTGTGAAACACATCGTTCAGTATTTAATATGGAAGCATTTCTGCTCCAGTTTGGTGTTTCACATGGAAGCCATTTCTTTTTCACTTTCTAAACATTGCCTTTGATTCTCTTTTCTTTAAATCCCCAAATTATCCCTGTCTATTCACTCTTGTTTACTCTGGCAATCTTGTAATGCTAGCATTTGCCAACATCCCACATGCCACTTTTTTTTCTTAGCTTAGAATAGGAAGCAAATGTGATAGTATTTATTGGCAAGTGGTGACGTTCTTGTGGCAATCATTGTGCTGAGCACTAACAGAGAGGGAGACGTGAAGAGAATTGAGAATTCCCACTTGAAAGCAATCCCTTTTTTTTGTTTTAATTATTGCTGATGGCCCTTTAGTATAAGAACTGCCACCATGTTTTTTGCAGGGGGTACACAGTAATGGAAATGAAAATGTAAAATATCTTTTAAAGAGATATTGCAAGCTATGACTTAAGCACCTGAACCTTGGAAATCCAGTCTTACCTTGACTTGATCATCTTATTGTCATTCCCTGTTGCAACAATGCAACAGTAGGTACTGATCTCTCAGTCTCAATGTGCATTGTAGCTATTCTCCCTGTTTTATAGCACATTTGAAGGTTCCTGAAATTCACTGTTAGAAAATCATGTGCTTGTGTGTCCCTGGCATAGTTTTTATCCTTCTCTAAACAGGAGTTAGAACAGGGCATTCAGCAAGCAGATACGGAAGCTGTCAAGAGCCCAGAAGACTGTGGGGTGGCTCTGAGCCATTATAATGCAGGAAAGTGATATTAACCCAGTGAGTGGAAAAATTAGCTTTTAATGTTTTGTAATCACATATAAGTGTAAAAGCTGAAGGCACAAATCAGGTTTAGGGGAGATAGTGCTATTCAGAGCTAAAATTTGTACAAAAAGGCAAAAATATTTTTCCATCCAGTACTTACAACATGGAGCTGAAACCTGCCTAATCCCTGCTCCACATAATCACCAAAAAATACCTGTCAAAACTCTATCTATCTGTATAAAGCTGGAGATATTTGACACTTTGTAAGTGTCCCTGAATTATCTGTCTTAGCAACATACACCTCTGCTGAGCTGTGCAAATACAGCAAAAGGTAGGGTTCTGGTGAAACCAGTATTTACACACTATCTCAGTGTTGGAAGTAATTAATCTTCAACTGTATGAGGCTCTTTGTGATGTAAAGCAAGTGCTGACACTTTTGTGTAAACATGAAGATTAGCATATTTACAAACTGGTAGATGTTACTTTGATCAGTGGCTGCTTGCACTGGAAAGGCATGCTGGCATGCGGGTTTGCTCTTCATGTGACAAAGACGTCTAATCCTTTTACACTATTCTCAGATCCATATTTAGAATTCTGACTTGTGTTTTCTATATCCACTTGAGCTCACTGTTTGGTTTGTTTAGCAGTGTTCATCCACTCTTTATACTCACTAGTGACTCATTCCAGTTTGTTTTCTTTGCAAAGCAAGCAGTAAAATTCCAAAGTAGTAAATGACCTGGGTGAAAAATCCTTAAACTGCTTTCGATTTAATTACTAAAGCAAATTGGAACCACTTGCAGTCAGGCTTTTTGATGGCCCATATAAAGATCTTCACTGTTTTCTGTCTTTCTTTTAAGTTAGTGTGAAAATTAGCCAACCCAGCTCCAGCCTACTTCTAATGCTATTGCATCAAGACTTTTGTTTCTGTGTACATTTAAACTCATCTGGAAGACTTTGAAAGAGGCATCCTAGATGCTTGTTTTTGTTCATTGTAATGTAATGGTAAACTGTAAACAATACATAATTCGTTTTAGTGCAAATTATAGCTTTACATACTCTAACCTGGTTAGTGGCAGGGGATCTTGTGGTAACAAGATAACGACCTGAGCAGGTTAGAACAGGCTGGGTCTTATCTTTTAAGAAGGATGAAATAATGTTATGACATTGTCAGCATATTGTCTAACATGCTAGGATGCTAGCAGCTCATTACTTATGTGCAACCCATGTGCCTGAGTAAACGATTGCAAGATTGGTGTACATGCGTTGGCAAGACCGAACATGCCAGGTGACCGCAGAACAACAGAAGAGATGTGTAGTTGAGGTGGGCCCACACATGCTTGTGGAGGAAAGCCGAGCCGGAGTCTGTTCGGTGGGTGGGGTACCACTGCTGTTCTCAACGCCAGTGCCTTCATTTGAACACCGAAAGCAAATTTGCTCAGCCTACCCACGGTCATTGGAGATGGGAGACACAAATCTGCTTGGCCTTGGAAGCTTTCCTGCTTTCCTCTGGCAACCTGGAGCTTTGCCTCCATCCCCAGGCACACCTGTTAGCTTGTCAAAGATGAGGAAACTCTTTCTCACCAACCTACTGTCTTCTAGAAGGTGTGAGGTTAAGCCCAGACTCTTTAGGCACTTGACCTGGCTCCTATCCACACACTAAAACCTCTGATCTGATTTTAGGGCTCTGACTCAGTTTTCATTTGGCAACAGCTCCCAGTGATAAATGCACGATTCGGAGACGCAGCTGCCACCCAGCTGTTTGCCCTTATGGCACAACTGGAAAGACTACTCCAGCATTTTACCAGTGGTTTAAGCTAATATGTTGGTCTGTAAAGTTGAGGTGCTGAGACCATCCCCTTCTATCCTGCAGTACAGAGGTGTAACTGCTGCTGGAGGAGTGCAGCAGACACCTGGTGGTGGCAACAACTGCAGTGAGATTGACTACAGCCCTCGGTGGCTGTTGTCTGCCTTGCCCAGAGCTGTAGGCTCTCCATGCAAAATGAAAAGAAAAATAAATCTCAGCCATCTCTCTAGTGTCTTTCAAATGGATCAGAGTGATATATAATTTCATATACTAAAGGACCCCACCAGCTTTCCAGCCAAGCAGGACATCTATGCTCACAAGGTTGGCCTGAGGCTCTTTGGTGGGATATTAGACATTTTACTTTGTTAAGAAACAGCTGTGAATAATGCATAAGAAAGGCATATAATGATGTTTTGTGTCCTACATTCATTTTTCCAGGGCCAGTGTCCCAGGTGCACCACTGAGGGCAAGGTTAGTGTTTTCCCCTTGAAATACTGCAGTCCGTAGTCTGCAGTCACACAAATTTAGAGAAAGTTCAGTTGCATGGAGCTTCCCCCTTCGTATCTAACATATGAACAATAAAGACAGGATCTGTGTTTTGATTTCTTGTTAAGCAAAGTAAGCAGGTGAAGTGCTCAGAAAAGAAACTGATATACTTTTCTTGCATTACTTGCAGAGCGTCACATGTATGTTAGATCTATTACTAATTAAAACTCTTGTTAAACTGAGGATCAAAAAGAAAACTCGACGCTTCATTTAGCTCTTTTCATGACTGGATTAGCCTAAATAGAACAACTTGTTTATACGGGAACAGCACAGACAATTTAAAAAATATTTTCCTATCTAGGCGGAGAAACTGTGAATATAATATATAAGTAAGAAGGAGGAAAATGTTTTATTTGATTGTGATGATGAAAAATGAAAAATTATTGGATGAAATCTTGACCCCACCAAAGTCAATAGAAGTTTTTTCCATGGTTTTCAGTGAAACCTACTGTATTTCCTATCGATATTTAAGGGAAAAAAACCCCCAACTTCTGCAGGTTATATTGTTACTTATTTAAAATGGAATAGCTGGTTGCGCATTTATTAACTAAAATAGTGTATTAACTGAAACCTTCCTAAGTATATATTAATCTCTGTGGTTTGCTAAAAGCTTTCAATATGTCTGGGTTGCTTTTAACTTAATAAAGAGATTAGAAGACATGTAGTTAATATGGTAAACAAAATGGAATTTTGGTAGTTTTACTCTCAGTGCCATTATTTGTGTCTTCATTTTTTCCACCTTGCGAGAGTTCAGCACTTCTGCAACTTAAATGCCCAAGCAGACGGGGAACACTTTGCAGCCAATACTGGAATATAAGCCTGGATCCTTCAGGCTTTCAGTCTGATTCCCTCCTGTTTCTCCTGTGCGTTGCTAAATAAGGGCAATGGAAGAGCCCATCTCCAAGTTGCCAAACCTGGGCTGTCTTGCAGGCCAGACCCAAACATACATTAACATGACCACAAGTAAGCAAGGCAGGCTCAGACCCTTGGGATTATAGCCTGACTAGGGGCTGAGAGCGTGGAGGAAATTTCTACAAAGGCTGCAAAAAGGGAATAGAGTCTCAGGGCTACAGTGAAGCTGGGAAGCTGCAATAGTCCTGGATCACAGGATTTGGGGCTGGCAAGCTGATTATTCAGCTCTGTAACACTCAGAGCCCAGCCATGAACATCATATGAACTTTGATGTTTTTAATGTTGTCCATGGCTGTGCTGTAGTAGGCAGGACTGACCCTTTTATGCTCTCACAGGTCTCTTTTTCTGACAGTTTTATGGGCATAAATAGATAAAAATCTTCATTTTAGGAAAAGCATGTATTTAGGAATTTTAGGATACTAATTTCATGTTGCCCTAGAGCATTTTCTGCAAATGTTAGCATGCACATACTATTTCTGGTGATTAAAGCAGAGTATTTTGACTTTAAAGTGACATCTTCTGAATAAATCTGTCTCCAAATGATTTATGCATGCCATTAGGATTTAGTGCTGGTAGTTGTCCTGGGAAGCCTGATCTGGTCTTTCAAGAGTTGCCTTAGCTTTATCAGTCCATTTACATGTGGCCATATTTCAACCTCCAGGAGCTTTAAAATGTTTAGTACACAGAACACAAATTTAAGCCTGTGTTTGTTTTTATTGGTGGAACCTCTTTCCTTTCTTCAACATTCTCAAATGTTCCCTGGTTTAAGTAGAGTTATCTAAGGTAATCCACTCTTGCCCTTACCAGGGATATTCCACTTTGTTCATAAGCACATAACATAACTCTAGTCCCCAGTGATTTCATTGTGAAATTAAAACCCAGACACTCATCCAGATGTCTTAGAAGATAAGGGCAGGCCTAATCCGTATGTCACAGAGGACTTGAGGAGCAGGAATTCACCTATACATCATCACGTTGTTATTAGCCTGGACCATGGCAAGCCCAACACAAACATTTTCCACAGGGCTTG
Organism: Gymnogyps californianus; assembly: GCF_018139145.2. Classification (NCBI taxonomy): domain Eukaryota; kingdom Metazoa; phylum Chordata; class Aves; order Accipitriformes; family Cathartidae; genus Gymnogyps; species Gymnogyps californianus. The sequence continues at coordinate 18,714,321 of NC_059482.1, forward strand.
CATTCAGGCTTGGCAGTGTTAAGAAAATACCCTCCAGCAATGTGTTATTTTAGGCTGAAACAAAAGTAGACATGAATGGCGAGAGGAACAGAGAAGTATTGTTTTTATTTTCAATGTGAACCCATAACTTGTGTTAAATGAAAATCTAACCAACTAAGATGTAAATACCATCGTGTTCAAATGAGCTATCAAATATCAACACATTTATTTTGTGATGGAGTACTGATGCTTGTCTTAGGCACTGTGGGAAGGGCAATTTAGATAGTAGAAGCCAAAAGCTTTATCTGATTAAAACTGATATGATGATTGATTTTGACAGAGAGAAATCACTTCCATTGCAAAAAAGAAGGCAACAAAAACATTGTGCGTTTGTCATTAATATGAACGGTGGCACTGAAATTAGAAACAAAATGTGGGCCTGTGAAAGAGGCAAATTTTGCCTCTCTTTTTTCTGCCACAGCAGTCTCCCCCAAAGCTGCCATAATTATTTTATAAAATCCATGGAAAACCCTTAGGGTAGGGACTAGAACCCACCTCTCCAGGAGGTGACCTAGCCTGCACAGCCGCCCATTTCTGTCTGTTCCTGCCTTTGCTTGCTGCTTCTCCATCTTGCCCTGGGAACACTCCCAAAAGTGCATAGAGAGATGTTACAGGATAACGATGAGGCTGAGTTTGTGATTAAAGCATTAAACTGGGAGTTAGCTGGTTTGGATTCAGCTCCTGCCTGTGCCACAGATGTTCTGCGTGGCCATGGCATGCTCTGTTTTTGCCGAAATTCATCCCTGTGCTGAAAGCCAGCTAGAGGCTTGGATGCCATCTGATGCTGGGAGACAAACAAGGCTTACCCACTGGTTGAACATTATACAAACATATTTAGAAAACTCTAATGGCCTGTCAGCTTTGTGGTGTCCTTCAGCAGAGGGCTGAACCTCTTGTTTATAGTCAGTGCCTCAGTGCTCCCCTCCGCCAAGCAGGAAAACTGCAAGGTTAATCACATTAACATTTGTGAAACACTACTGTAACGTACGGGACACATAAGTGTATGTCTATTAGAAGGAAAACCTACAGCTTTCAAATGAGCTGCCCAGAGTTTATGCACTTACTGAATAGTCTGAGCCTCACAAGCATGAAAAAGTGCCCTGGAAAAATCTTCAGAAACAAAGAATAAGCTTTATTAAGAAATTCTGAGGGTTGGTTTTGTTCTTTTTTTTGTTGTTATTGTGTTTTTTTTTTTTAAATATGAATATCAACTGTAAATTCATGCAAAGTTATTTATGAAAATCAAGACTAGAAGAAAGGGATCCAGAAAAATGGCAGGACAGAGAAACACTTTCTAAAATGGAATGTGGGTTTGATTTTTTTGTTTTGGGAAGCGATCCAGGTTACCCTAACAGAAAGCAGAGACACATTTCAGCTGGGGTCTCTTTGTGCACAATGCAATGGCAAAGCAGTTCAAGACCAGTTCATCTGTGTGAAAATATGACCCTGTATGAGTCTGGAGGTCAATGAAACCACTGTTGATCTGCTCAGGGCATGCTGGTCACTGCTTTAGGGTCACTTTGATTTATGTGCTTGGATTTTCCACTTCCAGAAGAATAAAATATGGATGACTGTCTCTTAGTTGACTCTCATTTGTTGTTGCAGGCATGCATTTTTCTCAGAAATGTGGACTATATGAAGAAGTCTGATAAATTTAATGCAAGGATATAAAGTGACACTTTCATGGAAGATGAATATATTCTCAGTCATAATTAGAAAAAAACCCTGAAAACCATGGCTTTTTTCTCATTTCTTTTAAGCAATATAGGAGCTTGCTATCTCTGGTACTTAAATGTCTCCTTATTGTGGTTTGAGTGTTTAACAGTTTTTATGGATTTACTTTTAAGATGCTCATGTGAAGGATGGAATTAATGGTAACACCATTTAATGGATGGGATAGTTGAGGCAGAGGCAGACTCAGCTAAAAGAAATCTGTAGCAAAACAGAAAGTTAATAATTATTTACTGCTCTAACTCCTATCCAACTTCAGAAGTAAAACGAATGGGAGCTTTAAATTTGCTTTCTTAGTGCAAAAATTACAACTGCTTCTCTGCTGAGATGTCTTGGGAGTGTTGCCACAGTTGGTCACAACTCCACAGAGAATTTGAGGCACGATCTTGAAGTCTGACAGGGACTTCCAGGCCTTCATGGTGACTCTGTGGGCACCAGCTCTGGAATGCCCTCCTGAGCAATTCACTGGCAGGAATTGGTACCAAATAACTTCTTCCTGCTGTGCAGCTCAGCATGGCAAGAGAGGTGGAGATCCAGAGTTCTGCTGGAGGCATCAGGAGGCACAGCACACCCTGCCTCTGACACAAGGGAGATGGGACAAAATGTTGTCTCAGCTGACACCAAAAAATTTCTTCCCTTGATCACTTCGCATCATTCATTTCAGTGCGATTAACACAGGGGGTATCTGAGTCAATATATCTGGATTTTTTTTTTCTGGTTTTCAGCCAGACTGCAAACCTCAACACTTCTGGCTTCAGTGTCACTTGTCATTCCATTGGTGAAGAGTCTTCCCTATAATAATTGCTATTCTAAGTACTTCTATCAACTGCTATTCTAAGTACTTCTATCAAACTCCTTAATTTGTCCTATAGGACTCTTTAACCCCTTTAAACTTTCAAAAAACCTATTAATGAAGGTCACTGCCACCTGCTTTGCATGTGACTGCTGAGAGCCAGCAGTTAGGACCAGACACCTCTGAGGCTATGTAGCTTGGAACTCAAGAACCACTGCTCGCCCAGTCTATCGGAAAGTTCAGTTTTATTAATGCTGGCGAAATTTTGCCTTGTTCTTTCTCTGCCCCTGTGATTAAGTACATTTAAAATATACATGTGCCTTGACTTGTTTCGTCTCATAAGTGTTAGTTCAACTAATTTTGTGGCTACAAGGGAAAATATGTGTTATTTATGGAGCATGGGAAGAACAGGGGTAAATACTGCAGAAGTGTAACATATTTCTTTGTTATTAATAGCTTACTTCAGACGAGCTATTTAGTCAGGATTTTATCTGTAGAAGTGTTCAGAAGGCATGAATGAGTGGTTGAGAAAATACGAAAAGTCACTTTGTTCAGATATATACACACCAATTTCACTGACACTTCCATTATTCAACCTAAATGTCAGTTTAGAAGCAGAATTTGAACGAGTGAACAACCAACACATCTATGAGTGTGCTGTAACTTCACCATTGTACTTCCTGTACCATTTGTTAGGGAGTTTTACAAAAACCCAAAACATTGGCTTTCGTACGGTCTATGAACAAAACATGGGGCTGGAGAGGCCACAGTTATGAAGTGTTCAACATGCTTCTCAGTACCTGTTCCTTAGAATAACTGCTTCACAAGCCTTCTCCTTCAAGACATCCTTAAGGCTATTTAATACTCTCTTAGTTGACATTTCTGTCAGCACTCAGCACTGTGAAGAGTTGCTGAACTAAACCATATTAGCAGGTCTTTACAATTATTTGTAAATGTTGAGATACTCAGAAGATTATTGCACTGGTACATTGCCTTTGGTGCCTGAGGGGAGCAAGAATTATATCTTATCTGCAGGAATAGCACTGAGAAGCCAGACCGTCTTATGAGATGCTGTGGTGCTCAGCCCACTTCCAATCCCATCACTGGGATTGTCAGGGTACAATTTATATCAGTGAGCAGAATGGACATACCCTCTAACATTAGTTTTGCGTGAATCTAGTGCATGGGAAATGGATTTTTTTTCTAAAATGGATAAAAATATCTTCTCATCTGAAACCTTAAACTGATGACATTTCAGAATTCCATTTGGAGAGATGGAAAAACAGATGAGCTGTGTTTTTTAAAACTCTTTCTGATAGCTGGTGCTTCTTGCCTATACAGTTTGTTGAAGTATTACTGACAGAAAGCATTTCAAACTTTTGACTATATATCTGACTCCAGTAAGGTTTGTCTATAATTGTCTGTATTTAACTAAGGAAAACTTCTGTTTGCTGAAACTTATTAGTCCAGGATTGTCAGGACTGGAACCTGGAAGTTAGGTTCCTAAAACTTCGAAGAAGTGGTCTAGTTTCCAAAAGCACTGAACAACCTCTGAGTGCCATGGAAATTGTCTAGGGTTTAAAGCTCTGGGAAAAGGTCAGGCTGGTTGTTTTGTAACCTAAATTTAAGCTCCTATGTACTAAAAAAGCCAAGGAAGAAATATCCCATATCATAAGCCAGTTCTTTAAAAAGAGACATACTTTTAACAACTGCTTAATTGAAAGCAAGGCTTATTTTTAATATGATAGGAACGTATTTATGTTTGTGGTTATGCCATCTGTGTAATTTCCAACTTAAAAGGATGTCAATTATTACATAACTCTACTGGCCAGTGAGCCATTTACGCTGGCTCCTGAAGTAGAAAATAAAATCTGTTTTATTCTTTATAGCTATATATCTATTTATCTATTGTCTGTCTGCTGCTGGGACCTGCTAAGAGACCTGCTGGCGTACCTTACGGATTTGGCGACGGGAAAGACTGACTGTCATAAAACACTCTCAGCTCTTCTGTGCCAGGGCATTGCAATGGGAAGCTGTGGGGAGCTTCCATCTGACTGTAACGTGAGAAACTCTCAGTACTGTGTGCGTTGCCCGTGGTGGAGGCTGAAAATTAAGGGCATTATCTCACCAAAGAGCCTCACCGATAGAGGCTCCACTCAAGACTGCAGCTCCTAATTCATTCCAGGCTGAGCGTGAAGGCTTCCTATCTGTAACGGGAGTGAAACCCTGCCTCGCTTCTGCTTGGGGTTTTGCCGTGGCGTTCGGTGACGGCAGATTTCATCACTGGATGGTGTATCCTGACATGGGCGTGGGAGAGTGTGAGCTGAGCTGGAGCACGGAAACCATGAGAAGGGCAGCAACCTGCAGGATATCATGTGTGGTAGAGGGAGGGGGCACCTGGGAGAGAGTGGAGACAGAGAGAATCACTTCTCCATGCAAATGCTGCCTAAGAAGGGGTCCCTTGAGTGGCAAAAGGATTTTAGTATGTGAGCTTCGATTTTATCTCTGTATTTGCTTATGTTTGGGTTTGTTTATTTATGCTTTATCACGTGAAACATGGTAGAGGATGCTGGTTTGTTCTCAGTTAGGGTAATTACTGTTATAATACAGAATCAGAGTATAATTTGGATTGGAAGGGACCTCGGGAGATCCCAGGTCTTTTGGAGCACAAAGGGACGTCAGACCAGGTTGCACAGGGCTTGATCCAGTGGGGCCATGGAAACCTCCACAGATGGGGACTTCACAGCCTCTCGGGGGACCCGGTGCCCTGCCTGGATGGCCCCAGGGGAAAAGTTTCTTCTAGTGGCAGCCCTGGGAATAAGAGGCAAGTCCTGACCAGCCATGCTGGCCATGCTGTTCTCAGCCAGTGCTAATGCTCTTGGGTCCCTTTGCCTGTTTCCATCTGGGAGTCACCCCTCTTCAGCTGATGTAGTTACTGGCACAAGGCAAGTACTGACTGTATGACCATAATCCTCAGAAAGAGTGTATGCCTTTCATATTTTTCTTCTTTTTCATTAAATTGTTAATAAAGTCATTAAGATACCAGAATAAAATTTGTGTTGGGGAGAGGTCCACAGGCATTGAGGTGCATTTTCAAAATCACACAAGCACAAGTTAGCTTTCCATTGTCATGTCTTACGCTCTGATTTCCCACTGTGCTCGCTTCTGTGCTATGTTAGAATGGCTGCACTTAGAGATCACCGAACCCTTTTTTTTTTGACAAGAAATGGAGTAACACTGGCACCTTGACTGACATTTCCTCTCACAATAAAAAACAGGTCTGCTGTTTTAAGGGGTTTGAGTAAGCTACTACAGGCCAATAATAGCTGCTGTGATTTTGTAACTGGGGAAAATTTCACTCATTGCAGCACTATGACCCCTGTGAAATCAATGATGCTGCATCAGTGTAGAAAAAAGTTTGTTCCAGTGATTTTAAAATGTCCCACACATGTCTCTGTGAAGGCTGGTGGCTGACCTGGCTAGCTTTCTGAAGCAAGTTTCTGTTGCTTCCTGGCTTCTTCAGGAAAGGAACTGTAATAAACAGCGCTGGTTCCTGAAACTTGTTCGAAGGAAATATATAGACTGATACACATTTAAAAAAAAAAATAGCATTTTTGTTTTTAAATGAAAGATAGAGAGACCAAGGCTGCTAATCCTAATGTTCTGGCTGCTCTGCAGATTTTATTGCACAAGTTAAAGGTGTGTTTCTTTTCTCTTTGTGGTGCTGGTTGTGTTGGTAAGGAAACCAAAACAAAATTCACCCAGGGTAAAGTTATAAATGGGGTGTGTTTATTCAGAAATGCCCTCCTTCCAAAGAGAATATACTTGCCTGGCCTATATTTACCTATAAGAAACTTGCCCAAATTTTCTGAACCAGAAGGAGAAGCGTTACCCCGAGGCCAGGACTGAAAGGCACCAGCCGTCCCATGACTGCATGCCGGCAGTGTGATTTTGCACGGCTGGCCCAGGGCTGGCACTCGATCCCGTTGGGGTCATGTCTTGCCAGGTCTACAGGGTACTTCCAGCCACGGTGGCACGGCTTTCACGTCCTGTTTTGTTTTGCCTTGCAGAATTGTCGAGTTTGCCCATTCAAGCTCTCTGTGTTTGATGTTTTCCACAAACTCCCCAGCTCCTGGAGTCATATGAGAAGCTTAGCTATTACTAAAAGTTTTTAGGCTTCGTAGGGATAGAAAAAAGTTTCTAAACACGAATTTCAAATGCAAACTTCACGAACAAATAAAATGAACCTTTACATTCATTGAGCTTTAACATCTCCTGGTTTTCTAGGGCATCATTTCTGACTTGTGACTCTTTGAGGTTGGCAGCACTGCTGCTGAATCTTTGTGCATTTAAGCTGCATTTACGTTGCTTGGTTTGGCATATTCCTAGGAGACTTATTTCCACTCTCTGTGCATTTAGCTACAGCCTGGGCAAAACAAGAGAATCTGTTTTTCAGTTCATGTTTTTTCTTTCCCCTTACTTTAGCCTCAACCTTTCTGTCTTTTAGCATACTAATTTGGCTATTATTCTGAAAAACGCATTCGCTGCTGAGTATAATTATTGGTGATATGTTGTACAAATCACTGGATGTGTACAAATTGACACTGGATGGACTGGAGGGATATTTTGACAGTAGTAGGTAAAGTATTAGAAGGAAAATTACAACATGCAATAATTTTGAATCTGCATGACATTTTGTGAATGTTTACTTTGCACATAGTTTTTTTTTTTAAGTTTTCCTCTGGTGTCACACGTGTTGCCTCCTCTTGAGAACAGAGGAGGAATTTAAAGCTTTCTGTGAACTTTAAAAACAAAAAAGTTTTTATTTCTATCGTGAAAGACCTTGGTTAGAGCTGTTACAGAAAGTAACAGGCGACTGAGGTTGACATCTGAAGGCCAATGCTGTCAGATCCTACTAGATGGTCATCAGTTTTGTCAGAGGACACAATTTTACCTACTCCTACTTAAACTTTTCGTTTCTGATTAATACAAAGATATGTACTGATTTCTGGATCTTGGCCAAAGACTCTGAAGTCTTGTAAATTATATTTTACAAGTTTTCTAAAAGAGAAAAGACAAGAACTCTTTTCTCTGACCAGGTAAATGTGTGACCAGGTAAATAGTAGTAGAAGGATCCTTGAATGTTTTCCTTCACATGCGTAGAAGCCCCTTAAGTATAAGGCACCAAAGAACCACACCCAAGAAGATCTAAGGTAATTTTGTTGTTCATGCTATGCTGGAATTTTTTTGTTTCATGAGTGTTTGTCTAATAAGGCATGGTTGAAATGACCCTCTTAAAATCTACCGTTAAAACTTGAAATGACACAAGCCTGAATCATGCAAGCAAAAGGGCATTACCTTGGATTTATGTGCTTGAGTCTCTTGGCGCAGGCAGAACACCCAGAAAACAGAGTTTTAATGAGTAGAAATTCTCCTAAATTCTACAGCTGTGTTGCTGTAGACCACAGTCTGAACATGTCTCCCTTCTTTCCTACTCAACAGTAGACTCATATTGGAACATATCCAGTGCTTTAATGAATTACAAACCTGTAAAATATTTCTTTCCCGCTGCCTCTGGTAACTGCTCTTTAACCTGGCAATGAGACTGGGTACAAATAGGCACTTGAGACTGACTCACAGGGAAATACGCTGCGCATGGAAACAAGGGCCGTGCCACGGAGCCGGTCCACTATACCTTGGCCACGTACCCGAACGCAGTGCGAAAGGATGGAGAGAACCCCCATGGCCATGCTTGATGCCAAGACATGTGCGGGAGCTTCTTGCCAGAGCAGGTGGGCAAGGATAACCTCAGCCTGGAGGTGGGGAGAGGGCTTGGGGCAGGGTCAGGCAGGGAAAGGCATTCCCGGCATTTCTGCTCCTGCACTGCACAGGGAGAGCGGTGCCAAACAACACATGCGCCGTTGGCATCTCCGATTACTTCTGCTTCTGTAAGTCAGGAACCATTCCACCGAAGCCAATGGCACCTCATTAACGTTAAACTGATGTGAATAAAAGGCAACTGGGACATATATGTTTCCATACCTTTATAACACTGGGTCTGATTCTAGTTTTGCTCACACCGGTTTGATATTGATACAGCTCCTCTGGCTTCCATAACACGAATCTGTATTTAACCTGGGTCAGCAAGATCTCAATCAGCTTCATTTACTTCAAAAATGTGTGCCTGGAGCTGTTGGGAAAGGATGGGTCTGTAAAAGAACAGAAGATGGGAGGTAAGAATAGGAAAGGGATCAAGAAACAGCTCAAGGATGGAGCTTTATATTTCTTGTCCTTGTTTGCCTACAGTTTGTTGCCTTTGTCAGTGAAAAATGGGAGAGATGAAAGAAAGGAATGTCTCTTGAGTTAGTGGTTGTCTTCGGGCTGAGCAAAGCCCTGGGGTAGAAGCATGTTAGTCCTCCTTCCTTCCCTCATTTCAGCTGTTCTGTGTGTTGGGGAAAAAAAACCCCTTCTTTTTTTCCAATACAAAATAGGAAAGAACTACAAGGAAACGGAGCAGATTATTTTTTCCAGTTTGCCTTAGGGTTTCCTGGAATTTTTGCTACTGTACATTTATTTAAAGTAACCCTATCTGTTTGAATACATGCTGATCTTTGGTTGCTCTGAGATCAGAATCAGCCCCGAAGAATGCCTTTTACTTGCAGTCATTTTTGTATTGTCAGTTCTTCCTCCTCACCCCCCGCCACGCTGACCTCCGTGGTATCAGGTGACAGTAGGATAAACTGCAACATATGTGGTCCTGGGCAGAAAGCAAGTTATGATCCAAACCGATACAGAAATTGTGATCTGTTGTCAATCTCCTCAAGGATGGTGAAGCAATCTGTTTCCAAATGAAGGTAGATGTAAGATAAATTCTTTGACTGCTATTATATTTTTCTTGGCATTAACCAGACACTATTGCTGTTTTGTGGCTTTGTCACCACCAATTATGAACTAAAATAACATCATCTGCCGCAAAGTGTCGTGATCCAAAACTCCTATGCCTCTTCGCGGTGACATTGTGAATAAATAAAATCAACTCCTGTGATTCATTAACACATGTTTAATAAGACTTCGCAAAGTTATGTCAGGCACTTAGAGAGGATGTTTGGAAATAAAGGCTCAATCCTTCAGTGTCTAACCCAGATGAACAGCCTCTTTAATTTTGCTGAAACAATACGAGCAGCTAAGGGCTTGCTAGAGCTCTGGAAAGTTTTTTGTTGTGCGCACTGTTTAAATATTCTGTGCAATTGTCATCATTACGTACCCGAAATGAAAACAAATCTTTTATAGTGAAACTTAGGACGTTATGCAATAAACCGAAATTTATTGTTTAATCCTCCAACCAAGCTATTGCACAGCAAATGGAATTAATTAAGATTTTTTGTTGGCTGTCTCAATTTCACAATAAACATATTTTTATTTGAGCAATGTGTGTATATCATGAAAATATTTCAAGGAAAAATAAATTATTCAAATGGAGCAGCTTTGTTGTAAATCATACTGCAGGTTTTTTTTCTTAAATGTAATTTATATCAGTATCATTTGTTAGAACTGGTAAAATACTGAAAGCTTTTTAAAAAGGTAAAATGATTTACTTTTTTATTGTCTAGACTATATGTAAGCCATTGCTAATTAATACTGCCCTTTCTGATGGCTTTGCAACAGGCATAACTCAAACAAACCAATTATAAATGGTTTTTCAATGTAAACTTTTAACAGCGTAGCCTAAGGGCTTGCTCAACATAAAAGTACAATTTAGAAAACATAAGTTTTAACTAAGGTCAGGATATATCAGGCGATGATGGATGTACATGTAAAAACATCTGCGGAATGACAACGTTTTCTTCAAGACTAAGCAAAATGTTGGTGGCAGTGATAAGTAGAATGAAAAATAGCGTTGAATGAACTAGCCAGAAGGCTTGGGTTTGGGGTCTGGGTTGCTGGGTTTTGTTCTGGTTTTTTGTGTTGTTTTTGCTTTCTTCAGAGTTTTGCAAATCAGAGTTCCAGGGATGCTGCAAACAGTATAGTCTGAGTTTTAGACCTATTTTCTACAGCAGGCCCATGAGAAAGTCAGACTTTTCAATATGTCATCTGCTGTCTTGGGTCTCAGGTAGAAATTAGCCCCCTTTCTTTCTTTTCCTAGCTGCTAGAGCAGAGCCCCTCCACCGTGGGACTGCGCCGCATGTCCTCCTCTGCCTGCACATGGTGCGGCGCTGACTGCTGTTGGTGACACAGCTCATCTGGCTTTAAGTTCCCAGCTACTGAATGGAAATGTCATGGCCCTGCGATGCAAAGCACTGATCTAGTATATCCTGACATCACAGGTTTAAGCTTGTTCACCATTTTGGAGGGGTAAAGACTGGGGAGAAGATCTCTGTTTGAATAGGTGGTGGTTGACTGCTCCACGCTGTCTTTAAGACTATTCATCCTTATTGTCTGTCTTTCAACAGCCTGAGTGAAGCTGGCACAAGCTCACATCATGTGCTGTATCTAATTTGGTAAAAGCAGTCACATGTCCATAGTGTGATCTGTATCAGATTTGTACGGCTGAGTCATCTGGTATCAATTCTTGTGGAGGGAAGGCTCCATAGCTGCAGACCCTCATGTGTTCCCAGAGCTCCCGCTCCTGTCTTGTAACTAACTCATTTATCACAGTTCTGCCATAGCCCTGCTCCTCCACCGTCTCCCCAACTTACCCAATGCCTCTTCTGTAGCTCAGGAATGTCTTTTCCCAGACACACAAGTCACCTCATCCTGGACTCAGCAGTCACACAAGCTTTGTAAACAATTCCTGAACCTCTCACTCTTTGCTGTAGACGGCATAACAAATCAGAGGTTGTTAATACATCCCTCCTTCTCCTTCGAGAAGTCCATAACTTTGCCTCCCTTCACACATGGTGTCTCCACAGCTCTTACAAAGAGGTCAGAGAAAATTGTTTCTTATCAGTCAAGCCACTTCCTTCTCTTCTCAGCTGAAAACCGTTGTCCTGGTCATCAACACAGCACCTGCTGTGACTGCGCCTGCCTCCACCTCCGAGACGTAATGAAAGGCAGCCGAGGACATAACCATGGTTTTGCAAAACGTGGATGGAAACCATACGTTGGAGCTGGGTCACCAGGTTATCAGCCAAGCTCTGACTGAAGGTTTGTCATTTTGTTGAAGCAAAACCTAATTTTGCTGATGAAGTAAAGGCTAATTAATTTTATTTTTAATAAAAACACTGCCGCCTTCTATATTTATTAGAATTCTAACCTTATTGACCACACAGTGTATGTATATAGTTGTTGGTGAAACCCAATGAATGCTACTGGGAAAAACAAAAAAATTACAGCTTAGTTGAATTAGAAACATTTATAACTTCTGCTATCATACTTATTTGTTCTCCCTTCTTGTGAGTGAAATCGTTCCACTGATGTGGTCTCTCTTTTTTCTTGGCATCTATAATTATGTTGAAGGAATTAATAATCATACATTTTATCCAGCGTCTCGGCTTGATGACAGGACATTGTTTAATGAGAGCACAATCAGTGTCCTGGCTCTTTGGGAGAGCCAAGGCAGTGCTTGCAGTGGAAATCATTGAAAATAAACATGTGGGAGCTTAAGTGCTGTTTAATAACTCCTTCTGCTTGTTTGGTTAGCAATTTTGATGATTTTTGTCCTTTGTGCCTGGCTCTGCTGCTGTAGAGGCACGGTTATTTATGGTGCCAGAGGAGGTTATGATCTCTTTATATAAACTAGGGGACAGAGGTAGAAGATAGTAAATTTTGAGTCATAGTAAGTGTTTTAGTTTTGCAGCTCTAAGGCCAAAATCAAACATCCACAAACAAGAAGCATAGGGTGGATATTTTTCTCCCCAAGTTTTAAATCATTAAGAAATAACTGTTGATTTCTTTAGTATTAACCATTAGATCAAGAATTAGCCATTAGAGTATAATAGAATTAGGATACTGATTAGCATACTGACGTATTAGGTACTTTTCAAGTACCTAGAAAAGCTACGCATTTGTTACATAGGCATGCTTTGTCCTGTCTGTAGCTTTTATTTCTACGTAGGTATTTAGATTATATTTGCTGACGGCAAGATGACGTCACAAAATGGCACTGCCCGTGTGTTGGAAACAATTACTCAATTATTTCCTTCTCAGAGGTGCCATGGCTTGATGTACTTGTATGGAGCTTGGACCATATGTGCTTGATCTGAAACAAAGGGTTTAAAAAGGTCTCAGCTGGGTAAAAGATGCATACTGCTTGCAGCATCGCAGTCCTCGAGCGTTGTGACTTTTGCAGTGCTCACGAAGTTTTTTAGCGAGCACTTGGCTGCCTTTTGTCCCCCAGTGGTGTCCTGGACTGCTTGCCCTGCCAGGGAACATGGACAGTTTCCATGGGACCTCTGGGAAGGGCTCAGCCTCATCGCAGCAGAGAGCACTAGCTCAAAACCCACTTTTCCTGTCCTCTCCCCAACAGGAATCTGCAGAAGCTTTGCTTTGCGGTGTGAGATGGCTGCGGCATTTCCTGCGCCGCGGCTCAGCTGGGGCAGGGCAGGGAGGGAGAGTGATAATCCCCTTCGTGCCAGCGTTTAGCACCTAGCTGGCAGCGCGCCCTGTGCGCGCCGGGGAATTAGCCCAGGGGACAGAGCTACACTGCCTGGAAACTTTGCCATCAATGAAGTGAAACGTCACTATAAATTAGGAGAAAGCATGAGAGTGCCTGTTGACATGTACTCAGAGAAATGCTCGGAGCTCGGCTGATGCTCGGGGTACCAACATTTGTCCTGGGTGCTGGTCCAAGGCCCTGGAGCACCAGAAGGTACCATGGAATTAGTGCTTCAATACCCAGCGCCTCATCGCACGGCCGTGGCACAGTGACAGGCTGCTCTCAGCTCATTTTCAGGGGACTTGGACTCCAGTCCCAACTCAGGCAGTGAATACGCCACCCGGTGTCAACCTCCCCTTGGGTGGCATCCTCTCCTGTAAATGCATTGGTGAAGGACACTGCACAACATTCCCCAGACCTTATTAATGAGGGAAGCAGTTTTCCCTCAGACCTTCTTCAGATAACCGGCACATTATCAGGCAGCCTGGAACACACTCTGTCCTCTTACATTATATGAGTGATTCAGATTTTTGCATAATATATTTAATTTATAACTTATGTATGTGGTAATTTGGGAGACATTTGAGTAGGACATTTCCTTTTCTTGTTACTGCTAGTGCTTGAAATGATGAAAATTTATTGTTTCTCAAGTGAAGTACATGGGGAAGGGTAGCCAAGAGCTCAGGCTGTGGGCAACGGGACCGTGGGGGCCAGCAGTATGTTCAACAAAAGTATAGATTAATGTGGAACACAAGGGAGGGATTTTTTTTCCTTCTCTGCACTCGCTTTATTTTTCAATGACAGAAGCCGTCTTTGAAAGACAAGAGTAGTATTTTTTGAACAGACTCCCTTTTCCCTTCAAAACCTTAATGTTACAAGTGGGTGAGGTTAGCTGGCTGTTTTATGTGCTTCCACAGGGCCTGCTGGGGAGGGGAATGGTCTGAGATGAGTTTTGCTCCTGCCCTCCCAGAAGGAGCAAAGGGCTCCTGCCCTCCTTACCTCCTTTGCTTTAGGGCAGCTTTTTATATACCATTATTTATAATTTCTCTAATATTTTTATTTATTATATTACATATTTTATTTATTATCAAAGTAAATTAATTAATCTATTAGCTAAAATTATTATCTAATTTTATTTATTATATTCTCTATTATAATGTATATTATTTTGTATTTATAATTTTTATTTCTCTTTTTTCAGATGGTTGGAAACTGTCAAAATTTGAAGAAATACCAAGAAACAAATATCTAGGACACCCCACAGGAGTCATTAGGCCATCACTGACCTCATGCTCTTTTAACAAGACTTGCCGATTCAAGGGTAGCCTGGAAGGGTTAGCCTAGATGTTGCTCCTCATGCCTACACATGCGCGCGCACACACGCGCACTTGCACACACACACAGGTGCATGTGCACACACACGCACGCACACGCAGAAGCCTACTGGTGCCTGAAGTCCAGAAAGCCCAACAACGTCTGGAGGCTGGAACCAAGACCTACCCCAGCGCCATCCCTGTTGTGCAATGGTGGTTCATTACATCAGCGTACTTTTAGTCTGCCGATACCAACCCGCATCTCCTCAGGCCCTGCTGTCCTGACAACCTCTTGTCTTCCTCTCTGCTTGGTCATTTGCACTGGCTCAATACTTTAACCCCACTTTTCACCTGCTCCATGTCAGTGGTACTTGCACAACATCTGCTCTGAGATGCCTTGCAAGAAAATGCCCTGCAAATCGCCGTGTGGTTTGCAGAATGAATTCCCTAATGACACGCTCATTAATAGTTCTTGCTGCCAAATACTGTTTGCTTTTACTTTCAGAACTGTCTGCATTAATAACAAGTACCTCCACTTGGAAATGATTTACATGAAGTATTGTGCTCATGTCACTGCCACAGACAGCAGCTCCGGACTAGGTGAGAGGGAGACCCTGCGATGAATTCACGGAGCAGCTCAGCTGCTGTGAATGCCAGGATATCCCATCAGCAGCCCACCCCTGCCCAAGGGTGAGGCTGCATGGCAAAGGGTTTACGGCAGAGTTTCCCAGCAGCACTATTGCTTCCTTCCCATAATCCAGGCTCGTTAGGGGCTGAAGTCTTCAGGACAAACTACGTGCAAATTGATGTTATGAATACATTTGGGTCCAGGAGGAGATCTAACAGGTTTTTGATCTTTGAGGAGATATATCTCTCTGGATGTTGGGGGGGGGGTGTGGGGGGGACATGTGGGAGGGCACGATGACACTAGGCAAGACCAGTAGCAATGACCAGCAAAAGCAAATACCAGACAACAGTTCTCTCTGCAGGATGCTTCTACGGAGAGCTGCGAATTTCCGTACCCTCCTGGCTGCCCTGCCTGAGACGATAAGTACTCGAGGACTTCACAGCAAAAAAGTCCTGGGAAAAGCAGAACTATTTCTTGTGATAAAGGCTGGCTGCACAGTTTGGGAAGATGAGCTTGTCAGGGATGCTGCTGCACTCAGGCTGAACCTGTGGGAAGTGTGCCTGTTCCTAATAAATGTTGTGTGTATTTATGTGGCAGTCATTGTACTTTGCAAGGAGGGAGTCACAGAAATAATTAGTTAAGAGCGTGAGGTTTTTGGCACAGATTCCCTTTCTCAAGTAGCTGTGATGTTCATATATAAGAAAAATTGATTTGGCATCTGGACAGGATTTCAGCACGCTCATGGTTATGGAAATCAGCTATGGGCATGGAGGAAATCTGTATATTGATTCATAAACTGACTTGATGACTTGTTCATGCTTTAATATTTTCATGGGCTTTTACCCAAAATAAAAATGTCAGTAGGTACCACTTGACTGTGCTACAGCACCATCTAGAATGGTGGGAAGAATGCAGGGAAGAAAAGGGATTTCCTATTAGACAGAAGCCTTTACTGTCTGTGCTAATTATTTTTTTTCCTTAAAGAAGAGATTTTTTTGTCATTGCTTTTGCTTATTGCGTTAAAATGTGCACCTGTATAACACCCAGAGAAAAATGGTTTCCTGTGAAAGATCCCCAGTTTCATGGACACTTTTTCTTTTGCAAGAGCTCAGGAAAGCCACTCCTCCTTCTACTCACGCAACCATGTGCCGATACTGCTAGAACTGCCATGATTGCCTATATGTAATAGTATGAGAATAGCTTTACTTTGGTCTCATGTGGTAGGGCAAAAGCCAGCATGACTTGCTGACTCTTTTTTTTGGTCAGACTGGTTAGGGGGTGTTTAGTCAGCATCAGCACCAATCCCAGACTGCCATTAGTAGGTGTGAAAAACACCTACTAATACACTGACTCCTCATGAACATGTTTGTTTCTCTGCCGGTTTAAAATCTTAATCCCTGAATAATACCTCCGCCTGCCTTGTGGTTTTCTTTGGACACTTTCCAGCGCTGACCAGTCTTGACCCTATTTGACTTAAGGTATGTGGGCTCGAAATGGAGGCGGTATAGCTGCTGGCCATTATTAAAATGAACGGAAACTATGTCATGTATAATTTCATCTAAGATCCAGTGTGATAACAACATGCGACCAAATACTGATCTCATTTGCAACAGTATGCTTCCATTGTGACTTCAGAAGAAATCAGTGGGTGTAACGTTAAGATGAGTCACAGCGCATACACTGTGCCATAGCAGAGCAGAATTTTCTCCATAAATAATGTCTCTTTTGGCAAGACACAGGAAAAAAGCCTGAAAATCTATACTATATTGAACTGTAGAGTTCAGGAAAGAGGCCTTATACATAACTGTACATTTTTGAACGTGCAGGTTGTTCCTTGTGGACTAAATCTTCCCTTAAGACAGTTGGTTACTCATTTTCACAAAATTTCTGCAAGTCTTTTCCATGATTGGGGTGTAGGATTAAAAGATCTCTGGGGCCTTGTTTGAAACTACTGTGTTTGGACACCACTGTACATACTGAAAGCACTCACGGAGAAACCAGGGAGATGTCTCATGATTTCTCAAGGTGCACTGCTAGAAACATGAAGAAATTTTCGTATCCTCAGGAAGAGACAAGAAGGCCATTTTGTCATTTGGTGGTTAATTTCTTGCTGCTTATTAAATAGTCTGCCAAACTTGTGGCTAACGAGTGATTTAAATGTAGTTTGAAGGCAGCTTTTGTTTCCTTCAGCTGCTATTTTAAGAAAGAACCCTTAAAATTAATTGACTGACGAACTGTATAATTGATGCTGTCTACACAGCACGCACCGGCCGAAACTGATGGGTAGCGAGAGCACTGGCATCGCGGTAGAGGCAGCTCTAAACCCTTCCGAGTACCTCTGCTTGCCCTCTCTTTATGCTCTTGGGTAGGAGAGGGCATGTTTAGTTTTCTGCTTACTCTATTCCCTTTTGTACTTGTTCATTTGCTAGGTGCATAAAGGAGAGGAGGTCACTCGTGCACATGGGATAAAGAGGTATTATGAATTCTAAAGTGTTTGCTTTATTGGGAAAAGCACAGCAAGCAGGAGAGCGCAGGAACATAATGTGTGAATTTTTAATGAATGCTGTGCCAAGTGTTTGTGCATTTTTTTTTTTCTACCTGTAGCAGCTTTATTCATTTGGGAGAGTACTGCGTACAAGATATTCTTTAGTAGTATGCTGGCTGCTGTTTAGTTTTAATAAATTAAATCCTTTATATCAATGTAATATTCTTTAGACAAGCACTTCCAAGACAGATTAGAAATGAACTTAAGGGGATTAAAAGCTTCTCTTGCTAAAAACAATGTTTCAGATGGGAAATCCACTTATTTATGTCACTTTCAGTGGCTACATTTGTCTTTAATATGTTGCTACTGCTAAAGAAAGCAGTGCTTTGCCCATGACTGCAGCCTTTCTGCTCTGCTTTACATACGCAGTGATGTTTATTTTCTTCAGTACAGTAAGTCACTTTGGGAAAGATTGATGGCTTCCCATAAAACTGTGAGCAACCATTTTCTTTCTTATTTAGAGAAAACAAAAGATTTAATGGATCTGGTGTTTTAAATAGCGTCAGTCTCTTCTTTGTAAAACAGGAAACTGCGAATGGAAGGTATGAGCAGAGAGAAAAATCTGCTTTGATTTCCCCTTGCTGCGTTGTAGCAGGCTGAAAACATCAACTGGAAGGTTCTTGTTACCTGTGAAAACCTGGACATCTTGGGGTCAGCCTGGTTTAGCTGGTGTAAACTCAGGTATGCGCAGCAGACTGAGGGGGAGGCACTAGCTCACAAGCTGTTTCCTCTAACTTGTACCAGGTTGTCTGTTTCTATATTAAATGCTTGTCCTAGTACCTGGTCAGTGGTACGTCAGTCCCAGTGGTGGGGCCTCTGGTACCAACCCAAAATCTCTTGTACACACCGTGCAGAGATCTGATTTGGTATACCACCACTCTGCAGGTATAAAAATTGTTGTCGGGCAGTCTGTATGCGAGATCAGATGCTGTCTGTCCATGCCGCACTAGCTGTCTCTTCTCCATCAGTAGACATCCAGCCAGCATAAACTGAGTGCTTTGGTCAGCCCAGCAAAGCCGCAGCCATACCACTCTCCAGAGCCTCGTCACGTTTGTCCTGCTGGCTATCTGGTCATGCACAGATGGCTATGAACATTGACAGGACACCTTTCAGTCCTAGGCTCTGGTAGGAGCTTCTCATTAATCACCAACCAAGTCGCACGACACCTACCTGGAAATGGCTGGCTGCCCCCTGATGCTCTCACACTGTGAAATTTCAACAGGGCAGGATCCACCCCTGTGGAATAAATGAGGAGGATCTCATGGGGGGTGAACAATAAGAAGGTTGAATATTCTGAGTATTCAGACAATTTTAAGACCATATTTCAGCCCCAGAAGAGACAATCCAGCACACTAACTTTACTAGCATCTGTGTTTGGCAATCTGAACTTTCAGTTCATCTCCCAGACTACAAAAATGTACAGTTTTGGAGTTTACTCCCCACAGCTGTTGAATGCAATGAGGTCAGAGAAGGTACTAGGACATGGCTGATCTCCCAAAGGGGTGAAAGAAGGAAGACCTCCTCCTGAGGCTCCTCACAAAGCATCCGGGAAGGGAAGGTGACTGGGGAGTCTTTGAGGACAATTTGTTTTTACTTTTTCTTAAGTGAGTTAAAAGCCTTTGGTCTACAGTGAGGACAGAAGAAATAATCAGAGTAAAATGAAAACTAGAAGAAATATAAATTAATGTTTTAATTAGAATGAGGCCTTTCACTCTATTTATTGTTGCCATTTGCATGTGAGACCATGAAACTACAGTGCTTGCTCCTTACATGACAGCACCAAGAGCTCAGCTATAGTTTGCGGATCTGTTATTATTCAGTTGCATTGCAGACAACTTGGGCAGAGGGAGAGGCTCAACCCCCCAGCACATAAAGTTTGTCTCGGTAACTGTCTCCCTGACACAGTGCTGGATTTTGTTATTTTAGGCACACCTCCCCCCATCATTACTTGAAACAGTTTCAGAATAATTTCTGTTCCATCAAGTTTCATTATACAGTAAAGTATTGTTTATTTAAATGGTGTCCGAAGTAATTTATTTCCCGGTACCTGGTTAAAACAAGATAATTTCCCTTGATGCTTTCAGGCCATTGATACGCTACGATCCACTGTCCAGTTTCAATCAGTCTTCAAACACCGTTAGTGTCCCCTTTCCACACCCAGAAGCTGATGCTCACGTTGAATTGTAGTGCATCTGATCAAGCAAGGGATACATTTTCAAAGCAAAGCTCAAGGACTGAGTGGCATGACTCCATTGGTATTCAAAAGGGCCCTACAGTGAGGCTTTCTGTGAACCTAGTATTCCTAGGATTGTATGAGAATAGGCTGGTAAGCAGAAATTAAACCACCATCTTTATTTTTAATTATTTTGTTCTGTTTTGTTTTCTGAAGCCAGATTTCACTCCTTTCCCCAAAATCACATTTTTTGCTAGTCATAGCATTTATCAGGCAGCTAAATCCTTATATATTGCACATGATAACAAGAGCTGACTGAAATTTCACCGCTAGTTTTAGAGTGGAAAAGGTAAATTCATTTTTGGCACAATAATGATGGGCTCTTCTGTCAGTGTAGTCACTATGTGTGCACTGGTCATAACACCTGGGGATAAAACTTATATACATTGCTACACAGCTTATCTGAAAAACAAAAAAACTTCAAGACTATTCAAGAAAAAAGCTTCAAGAATCATTCAAGAAAAAAAATACATAATTAGGATCAGGGCTGGAATTTCACTGGGAAATGTGGTGTAAAAATGCTTCTCATTTTAAATTAAGCTTTCAATAGCAAGTGCTTGGCTTTCAGCAACTCCTCTGAAACTCTTTTAATTGCAGTTCCATGAAAATCTGGGGAGTTCAGCTCAAGTTCACCTCCCAAACCCATCCTGATTTCATTAAAGATCTGATCTTTCTTTATTTGCCAATAAAATATATATATATGTGTGTTGTGTGTGTGTATAAATCAGTATCTGCTATATAACTGGGGTTTTTTAAAGGAACAGTTTCCCTTTTCTTTATGAAGGATGAACTCTGCTCTGTGTATGCAATGAGGGATAGAAGGAACAATCCATGGGAGATCCTTCCTACTCCCCCCGCTTGGGCTTGGGAGTGCAGGACACAGTTATCGCTTCCCTCATCTGACTTGTGTTCTGCGCCAGTTGTGGCAATCTCATGATCATCTCTTCGTGGCCTGGTTAAGGACAGTGCAGGCTCAGGCCAGTTTCCTTAGCGCTTGTGTTAACGCAGTGGAAATATCGTGATCCATGTCAGCTGAGGACTGAGCTTGTCTTGGTCAAGCTTAGGGTATTGCCGTGTTATTTGCATGTCACTATTTTCCGTTCCTGTCTCTAAGACCCAATAAAGGTCTTGATTATTCGGAAGGAAGGGTCTTGCTCAGGGCTTATATCTGGACAGTAATTTTATGTTTGTTTTTTTTTTTCTTTTAACCCTTCAGTTTCATTCCTTTTCCAGCTGCGTTGGCCAGATATGCCTGTAATGGCACCAAGGGGCTGAGGCTACTTATACCAAGGCATATTATCTCTTTGCTAAATCCGTCAAATAGTAAGACATGTCTTCAAAAATTATACCCATATATCAGAGGTTTTCAACTCGGCTAGAGGGTTCTTTCAAAGCAGTGAATTTGGAGACATTCATTTTGCCCCTTCTGGGCAGAACCCAGCGTTCCCATTTCCTTCAAAATAAGCTCTGTTGTACAGATTCCCGCGGGACCAAGAGGAAGGATTCCTGGGAATTGCTGGTGTTCCCGTTTTTATTTTGTGCAAGACTCCAGATGAAAATGTGTTGAAAACAGTGTAAATCCTGAGTTCCCCAAGGCAGAGAATTGTGATATACTCGAGTCCCGTATCAGTCCACTGTGTAGCAGCATGCCAATAACTCTTCTATTAGTTATCATTTGGGTACCCTTGTTTTCAGGTTCGCCCCACTCCTGGAGTAATAATTGATGCCAGGTTCTTTTATTTTATTCTATTATTTTATTCTATTATTTTGTTCTGTTACTATTGCAACTACTACCTGTTCCACAACGCTCCTCGCAAGCCCTGCACGTAGCTATCTGCAGTTTTAGTGAATCAGATCTCAGTGTTTCTGATCAGGGTCCAGCTGGAACTACACATCTTTGTTTCATGTATTTAATATACTCAAAATGCACTAAATGACAGTTTATAATATCATTATCAACAGTTAAAGACATTATAACTTCAAGAAATGAAAAGAAAGTGCAGCCATATGTGGAAATGCTTTATTTTGTGCACTTTTAACCCTCACAATAGTTCAGCTGCAAAAATGGGGACAGCAACGAGAGGCAGGGAGAAAATCGTATGTCTGCAAAATCATTTCTCAGCTTTCCCTCCACTGCTGTCATGAAAGAGCACTGCGCTATTTGGATGGTAAATAACAACCGAGGACTAATTTATTTTTCTTCGTAAAATTATTTTTTGAATTGGATTCAAATGTGTTCCTTATTACACGGTTTGATAATTCAGTGATGCTTTCCCCCCATAACATACGAGCTGATTTAAACCTTCACTCCAAACAGCCTCGGGCTTATTAAGAACAGTGTGGACTGAGTATGGATTAGGTTTAAAAGTAATAAAAAAGTAGACCTGTTGGTTAGGTGAAAAATTCACTATCAGATTCCTGAGTGCAGCTTTCTTTTCATGTGCAAACTGCATTAAATGAGGCATTTAATTCAACAAATCCATAGTTCTGATCCACCAGAAATAGAGACTGGGTTAGTTCAATTTGTAACAAACGATCTCCATATGATCAAAGTCCTGAGAGCTGATTCCAACATACTGCTTAAATTAGTCTAACACCGAAGTGTTTGGCTCTGGGACAATATTTGGAATGTCTTACCAGAAGAAAAATTCCTCTGCACACATGGTTCCAATATCTGGGAATGCCAGCCTTGCTTTTTAATGGGCTGACAGGGAGCCTCCGTGCTAACTTTCTGACTCCAAAAAGTTCTTGTGCTGTCACCCGCAAACCAGCTTGGATAATTTTTCCTTGGCTTCCTTATTAAAGCCTGAATGAAGGGATTGTGTGGCTTTCTTAATGTCACTTGGTCTGCTTGCCATAAATTCAAGCACTCATGATGAAAGCTCCACTTATATTTCGCTGGGAAATGGAATCAAGGAGAATGCACCCTCGTTCACAATAAATAACTAAAGTTGAGTTATTAAGTGTATTTCATATACCGGTGCCTTATTACATCAGCAGTTTAGATAATGGCTTCTTAAAAATACTCCTCTACTGAAATCTATGAAGAGCGGGTTGCACATAGGCGTCCCTATACATGAAAACCAAAACAGCCAGCTAGAGCAATAACTTAGGACTGTATTAACAAATATCAAATATTTACATTTTTACATGCTGCTGTCTGTTTAGATTAAGCAACCATAGCAATAACAGCAGTCAGCAGCGAGGGCCGTATTTGCTCGAGCCCTGCCAGGGAATTCTCAGCTGGGATTGTTTGTTTGCTTTGTGCAATGAAGACTCGAGCTGTTTACATTGTAGCTCCAGTTTTAGAGAGTGCTAATTACGCTCTACTGCTGAACCCCTCTTTTTCTCAGAATCTGCTGTCCTGCAAAAATACTTTAAATCAGTCTTGGGGAAAGCAATCTGACTCGCGGCAGGCAACAAAGGGTGCCCCAGTGCTTTATAACTGGGGTTTTTTTTTAATGTGGTAAGCGGCACTAAATGGACGTTCATGCCTTTAACTCCGCTTGCCTTTTTTTTTTTTTGAAGGAACAGACAACATTTTCGAAGTCCTTGGCTGAATTTCCTCTCGCAATTTCACTGCTTTTTGTGGAACTTCTTAATGTGAAATTGGCTGATATAATTAAGCTGGAGGGGTGCGTAGTATCTCTCTGTCTATTTACATACATTAAAATGCGTATCATTCTTTACGTTTTTCCCCCATTATTATATGTGCAGTGGGATGTAATAAATTGACGCTCACCCAGGAACAGACAGAGCTGACAGTGAGTAAATGCCCTGATTAGCATGTTATTGTCATAACTTTGCAGTTCCCTCCTGATTAGTTAAAATATATGTTGTATGGCTATGAGATTATTTTTAAATCTGTGCTAAGCATTGCTCGATACTTTATAATGGCCAGAATGGGAGAAGGAGGCAGGATGAAGGATGAAAGGTTGGCACTCAGAAATTCAGCAAAACCACTGTTTTCATGGTAACTATTCTGAACAGGTGGCTAAGTAAGCCAATTAAACAGACTTTAAGAACAAATTATGGTGGTAATCCATTGTCTGGGATCATTGAAATGCACTGTGTGGAATCTGCTCCCCAGAGCCGCCTGAATAATGAAAATCTATTTTTGTATAATTTTATTGTTTTCCTATCTTCATTAAATGTTCAAAGGATCTCTCTCTTTTTTTTTTTCCTTAGGGGTGGATGGAGGGGAAAGGAGAGCGAGCTTTTTCCAGAATTTTTGAAAAAGAGTGTGATCTGATTTTAAAAAAAATTATTAAGATGCAAGAACATCTTTTTCTTCAAACAAAACAGGAGTTTGCTAATGAAATTTTATAACTGTTGTAGAAATTGTTTTGGTGTAAGTTGAGAATTTTTATATTGTAAGTTGAAAACCGTCAATAACGCCATAGACATGAATGAACAAAAGCTCAAAGTCATTCCGAACGAAATATTTTGATGAAAAACGTGCCTGGCAAAGGCCAGTAAAGAAAGTGTGAAATATGAGAGGAACCAATTACAGGCCTTTTAGCTTCAGCGGAGGGCTCCAGAGAGGTAGGGACTTCTCTCCAGTTTTGGGGAAAGACTATCCGAGGGTGGGGAGGAGAATGCTCCAAACCGTCTGCTTGAGCTGATTCAGCCCTCTCATCGTCAAATCTTTCATTTCACTGGCATAGCTTTAAAGTTAACCCAGGTCCTGACAACTTTTGGGCTGTAACTACTAGTCTCCAATACAGCATCTCCTCTGCATGGTCTTGCTCAGTGATACGCTGGCCTTGATTAACAAACACACCGAAGACTGACAAACATCACTACATATAGATTAAGGGGAGGGCAATGGTAAATTTCTGCTTTTTGTTTCTTTTTCTTTTTAGATCTGGGACAGAAACGGGTTCTCCGGAATGATTTCAGGCCATTGTATAGCAACAGCTCCGAGTTGCCACGTAGGGCTGCATTTGAACCGCTGACCTAGGAACAAAATAAATTATGTGTAGGCTGAGGTATGGAGATGGTGAGTGACAGAAAAATAGCGCTCAGAAATGGTTTTCAAGAGATTCTGTATTCATTTAAGTAACGTAACTGTTTAGCCAATTTATTCATTTCACAAGTTCCTTTTTAACCATCCTAATTCACCATTTAGCCTAAGATGGCCTTCATTAGTTTATTAGATATTCATCGAAAGAGATTTTAGCATAAATACGGTTCCAGAGAGGATTACCGCCCAGGGAATCTATTCTTTTAACTTACTTATTCAGCTATGGAGTATTTGTTGAAGTAGACTCGTATTTACTTAGTCTCTTAATGAAGTCTAGAAAAGCTTTTCTGCAAAGGGAATATTGTTTTGTCAAAATTAGCTTACTTAAATAGTTTTCAAAGCAGTCTGAGAACAAAGATTTCAAAGCTCCAGCTCCAGCCTAATATTTACTTTTTACACTGTACAGTAGTTTAGACTTGCCAGAAAAAGTGCACTTGCTTTTTTGTTTTGTTTTGTTTAAATTTCTCTGCTTCTAGTTGTGAGATATATATGTCATTTCTAGGGGTATGGAACTAATTGAGGAATATGTCCTGCCCTTGTTGAGGTGAACAGGGCAGATAAATAAAAACTCCATTGGACATAAATCTCCTCCACTAACATCAAAGAAACAGGATCCTGCTAAGTGTATTTGTATAATGCAGTAATTTATGCAAAAAGCAGCTTTTGTCAGCAATGCAACAAAGCAGCTTTGATAAATGTCCCCTAATTTATTGTCATGTATCTCAAATCAAAGTAAAACATTTACAGCCTGCATACTGAAGGAACCCAGGCCCAGGGTACTTAAAGGGTTTCTCTGCCTTTCCATCTCCCCCCCTTTTTTTTTTTAAAGTACAAAAAGCTAAGTTGGGCAAAAGGTTAAAAAGGATCTGTTTTGAATGCTAAGTACTTTATACAAATTATGGGAAAAAATAATAATGAAGCTGCTTAAAGAATGACAGAAAAGCCTGTACGAATTCGGATTAAAAAATCTGCGTAGCTTTTCTCTTATGGGTGGTGTTTGACAAATCATAATGTGGGTGCTAATTGCATTTTACAGGGACAATTCCAGTTTCTCAGATTTTGGAGGAATGAGATGGTGAGTGTAGACGGTGGCTGTTTGGAGTCAGTGCTTCTCTTCCTGTCTCACCTATGGACTCTTCTGAGCAGCCGTCTTTCATACGCATGGCACATCATTTTGGAAGTCAGATCAAGTGTGAGTTGTTGGGGGGAACTTTTATTACTGACTTCAGGCAGCAAAATCACACCCTAGAAGAGGAGAAGGCCAACAGTGCCATGAGCTCCATCCCCACCGAAGGGCTGGTGGTACTTCTGTGATGCAGAAACGTGTTGACTTTTCTCCCTGCTTCTTGGGAGAATTATTAGGCGTACTGCTCTGACATAGTCAAGCGGACTGCTTGGCCTTGCATCATCTTGCACATTGCACAAAAATTGTACAAAGGACCATTTTATAATTAAAGCGTGTCATGAATGGACGTGGCTGATAAGGCGCAGGCTGAAATGGGCTCGACATGATGTCTGTTGGTGGTGTTAGCAGTAAGCTCTGGCGTGGGCGAGCATGTGGGAGCCGCTGCGTCTGCGGCCAGTGGTTCAGCCCTGTCCCCCGTGGGCAGGTGCCCCCAGGAGCACTTCTCCAGCCGGATGCTCTGCCTCCAGCTGAGCACTGAGGTTTGCAGGGCCCTCTCTGCTGAAATTAGAAGAGAAAAATCAGCTACAAAGGTGCTCCTCACCCCTGCAGGGCTGCTGCTGAGGTTGCAGGAGCTAGACCAGGGAAGGCCTGAAATCAGCTTGCTGGAGGGAGACCATCTAATGCCTGTCAATCAGGTGATAAATTAAAACTACGTGGGCTTTTCAGTCACCCACAATGTCTTTCAGTTAAAAAGACCAAAAGTGATACGACTCCTCTTCAAGCCCCTTTGATATTTAGGGGGAGCGATAAATTAAGTTCTGTTTCAGCAGAGATCTAGCGCGGCTCCACATGTCAGTTTGCTTCAGAAGTAGACAGCATTTCTATGTTTTTTACTTAGAAAGCTCTGTTTATAATAAAACAAACATACAGCTTCAGGAGTATAATATCCTTTGAGTGGAGTTGTTTCAAAGTGTTTTACAACCCATCTGGTAGACTGACTCTAACCATTAGGCATGTTCTTGGAGAAAATGCCTTATTCACACAGATAGGAGTATGGTTCTGGTATTGCAAACCAGAAGAATGAAACTTTGCAAAGCCAGGCCTGCTGCACCATAAAACAGAGACACGGAGTTCACTGAGAAAGTGAAAAGGAGCAGTTGTTAAAAAAAAAACAACAGAGTTTTATTTTCTTTGTACAAAAGTTCTGCCTGCTGGGAATGAGTCTGCCTCTCCCAGCGCCAGCTCCCCTCTTGAAAGAGCGTAAGTCATCTGTACTACGGAGCAATTCACTGTAATTTCTTACGCATGTCTGTCTGTGTTGCTGTTGTCATTAAGGCACATTACGATTATAAGTTAATATATAATAATTTAAGTTAATATCGTAATTACTAGGTTTATAATTAAAATTTTGTAGAAGTATTCTGCAGCTACAGTCAATGAAATGAGAGCTGTTCATGTTAAAGCATCAAAAATACGCTTAGCAAAGCTACTCGTAAGTTCATGAATGTACCCTTTGAATCACAGTAAAGCCCAGAGGCCTTTGTCAGGTGTAAGGCTCAAGGGATAGGCTCCAGGAACAGGTGGCTTTTTAAACAAAAAAGACCAAAAACCCCCAAAACACACAGCTAACCCCATGGAAGACTGCGTCATCATCACAGGGTCAAGCAGAATGTGGTACAACAGTGCCAGGACCAAAACAACAGCCCAAGTGGGGATATGATGTATATGTATATACATATGTGTATACATATACATATATGTATGCATAGCAAATCATGTGTCTATACATACATATAAGCATATACACAGACACACACCCCACATGTATACGTGCTATATGAACATTATGTGTATATGTATATATAAGTATACATATATATACACACACATATAGCATATGTAGCTATGTAGCATATCTACTAAGACTAAATTATAAAATAGAAGCAGGCCAAGTGGCTGGCTGCCTCACTGGGTGCCTGGCCTGTGCACTGGCAGGAGGGGAGCCGTGCACGCAGCAGGGTCCGGCGAAGGAGGGAGCAGAGATCGGTGGGTGCTGGGGGTGGAGACATGGCCACACTGGAGGAACCCGCAAATGGAG
Organism: Gymnogyps californianus; assembly: GCF_018139145.2. Taxonomy (NCBI): domain Eukaryota; kingdom Metazoa; phylum Chordata; class Aves; order Accipitriformes; family Cathartidae; genus Gymnogyps; species Gymnogyps californianus. The sequence continues at coordinate 18,742,447 of NC_059482.1, forward strand.
GACAAAACCATTGCGGTTTGTCCCGAGAGGAATGGCAATGAGAGAGAGTAAGATTTCCCAAAGGACAGTTATCACCAGTGGCGCCAGAGGCAGCCGAGCTGTGCCACGTTGGGTCGTGGGGACCACTAAGTTCATTTAGCCTGACCTGTTGTGAAAAGGATACCCAGCCTGTGCTTGCTGCATCTTTCAAAACTTCCATTGAACCGTCTTGACAATTTGGCCTCCCAACTGCAGCAGACCGTGGCTTTTTGCCTGCGGTGTGGAACACTGCCTGTTGCTGGACACTGAAACCCCGGTGCTGAGATGCTGGCCTGTGTGCAGCCAGCAGCAGCTGAGCTGCAAGCCAGCGGGCATCGCTGTGCCCCGCACGCAAGAAAGAGGCACGCCTTAACCACCCCGCCGGGCATGCCAAACAAAACCCTGTGCTTCATGTGACATATCGCATTTCAGATACTGCTAATTAATCTAACACGTGAAAAATGATGTAAACCAATGCTTGACAAACGTATGTAAACAGCAAAAGGTTTTGAGGGACGTTATCTAAGTGCTGATGTTCTGTGGGCAGAAGGAGACTAAACACAAGAAGCAAACCATTACACAAGATCTTTTTGTTCGATTTTATAAATAGAAACAGAAATGAGAACAACATGCTTGGAGATCATGAAAAAATCCTTGGCCATTTTAACTCACAAACAGTCAGAAAGCAAAGAGGTTGCTCCCCACTGGCCGGTCATACAGGTGACAGGGTGGAGGGACCTCGGTGCTGCCAGGCAGCTGCCAGCACGGCCATGCCATCACTTAAGGTCCTCATGCGACACAAAGAACTGGCTACACGAGCATCACTGGCGTTACACACGTGGGTTTAAAACACATCAGCTCCTAACGCTCCAAGGGGCTTGTCACAAGTTGAAGTTTTATCCCCAGGCGTTGAACCTGGGCTGCAAGACCGCAAAGGGAACAGGCAGGATCGGCCCCCACAGCCAGTGCGGGGAGAGGGACGGTGAGACCTGGTGGGGTCCCACCATACACATGGCTGGTGGGGATGGCTGAAGCGGGTCAAGGCCAATGTTAAAGTTCACACACCATACGTGACTTTCCTAACCTCAGCTTCATCACTCAGCTCTTCTGGTAGCAGCGGGAAACAGAAACATAGGTAGGATGGGTGAACATAAAGAGTAAGATGAGAAATGCCCCTATGAGAGAGCCAAGAGTTATGGCGTGACCCAGCACCTGATTTATCAGCATCTGGCAATTTAACTGATCGCCTCACGCGTCTCATCATCTGTGATGTAACATAAGCTGCTCAGCTCGTGCTCTGTGCATGCACACCCATCAGCCTCCAGTGAGCTTTCCAAAGGGGATCTGATGGGGCTAAAATCTGGCCAGGATTCATGTAGACTGGTCAAGGAAAGACCTTCAAATTAAATTTAAAATGGAAATTAAATTAGAGCTAGAGAGAATGCTTACGTGAAAGAGAGACATGGCCAGCAGAACTCTTCAGCAGGTATTTCACGTTAAAAATACAGTCTCCTACAGATACTGGTGAATGACAGCTCAGGTGCTGGTGTGCTCCCCTGACGTGGAGTCGAGTGGTGGTCAGAGCCCGGAGTTCTGCAGCAAAGGGGACTCACACCTTCTTGGCAATATATGCTGCCTCCTGCTTTCAATGTATGCTTTCTCTTCTTGCTTGTTACAGCACTAAACTGTTTCCATTTCTGAGCAGAGCACCTGATCGCTGCGCTTCTTTGTCACTCCACCAAGAGCCCCCAGCCACGGCCGTGTCCTGCCCCGAGGGCTGGAGACGTGTCGGTGTGTGCTCCTTTGTGCTTCATCTTCAAGAGGGGGTGATGCTGGTGTGCCATCAGAAGCTTTTATAGTTTGAATTTTGAACGGCAGAAGGGGTCAAACACTGTGATCTTGGGAAAGGAGAAGTCTTCCTTTAATACAACATTTCCTTAACTTTTTGAGTAATTGAAATCATGAAACCTTCCCCTGGTCTGTGTTTCCTGTTCACACCGATAAAAGCTTTCCAGACCCAGTTAGTAACCACTCACCTTCTCTTTCTTCTTAGTACGCCAAGAAAAACACAAATTACAATTTTGCTTTCGCCATTACTTGCTAACATTTCAGGGAGGCAGGTGTGGTTTGCACAGCTAAATTAGCAGCAAATCTTGAAATATAAATCTATATATTAATCAGATAAGCCGCAGGCTATCTGTTCAGAAGGAAAAACCTACCCAAGGTATGCTATTCAGCAGTGGTGCAGCGGTAGGGACACCTGGGTGAGAGGAGGGGCAGCGAGCACCGCGGGCAGGCAGCTGCCTGCACCCTGCCTGCACCAGCCGCCCTCCAGCCACGGCCGCGCAGCCCGGCCAGGGCCACTTAAAATAATGTTAGTGCTTTGTATTGACTGGAGCTTGTGATGAAATTTTATCCCAATACTTTTAAAGCAGAGACAGCTGTGAGTAGCTGTTAAATAGACACAAACAAGAGCTCGGTCCAAAATATGCGTGTTCGACATAGTGCTTTATATATAAGTTGTGCTACGAGACCACAAAAATGAAGAAACCAAAACATATTAATTATTTGAAGTAGACACACTCTCTTTTTAAAGGCAGGCACCCTTTTTAGATGTCTTATTTAAGTGTCACATTGATTTTTTACATCTCTGAAGACCCTTTATCTCAGTGTACTTATTTTATGAGAGTTACATTTTGACACATGGTTTTGGTTTATTATGTAATGCTTCAATAAGTAAATGCAAATTACCAATAATGATCTTTTTAATTTGAAACATAACTTGACCAAAATCAAACTTTTCAAGCAAATAAATGGAAAGAGACTTTTTTTTCAAAGTTTGTCTTATTTCACAAATTAGTTTCAGTGTCCGACACACACACACACACACACACACATTTCAAAGAAGTTCACATTTATTGTGAATAGGACAAATAAAAAAACCCCAAAATCAACACCCCCCACCCCCCCCAATCTTGGAATGTGTCATTAAAACCACATGGATTTTAAATTCTTGTTCTTATACAGAAAATTGCATTAACAGATTTTGACCTCAAGACTAAGCCAAGCTACATGTGTTAAAGGCCCAGCATCTCCGCTCTGATCCATAGGACTGTTCCTGCGTACTGACTAAATAAATGCAGCCTACTGATGTAATAGCATCCTGCATATGTCTCATATTAATGGTATTTTCCTAATAGTAATAGCATTAAAAGCCTGCCTACTTTGCTATTGAGTTACCCTGTTTAGGATAATTTGCCCAGAAAGACTATCTTTGAGCATGTGAACAAGCATATCATTTTATAATACTTAACTTAAAATATTGAAATCAAAGCAAGCTGACAGTTTGATTTCAGAACTGTTATTTTTCCATTAAAAAAAAAAAATCTGTTGTGTTTCTTCAATAATTTATTATGTGGATTTTTGTTGTATTTTCCACATGGAATTGATGAAGAAAAAATACTTTTTTTTCTAAAGAAAGTTTGGAAGAGCGAAAATTCACACATGGAAAACAAATGAGCGTCGGGAAACACTCCTCATAGCTAATGGCTACTTGGTATGTCGCCAGAATTCATACAGATCCTTAAAATCAAGTAAATTATGCCCGCAGTGATAACTCCCTTTCGCTGGAGTCCCACAACAACCACCAAATGGCGGAGCGAAGCTGAACTGCCAAATTTCATTTTTCACCTCCCGATTCCTTTCAATTAAGTAGATTCGTTTGCCGCAGAAGGGCCTATGCATATTTTATAGTACGGAAGGTAGGATTCAGCTAAGCCCCTCTCTCAGGCGCACTCACGGCATCACGGCTGCACGCTGCGAGTGTCCGGGCAGGCGTGCCCTCGCTCCCGGCCGTGCCTGCACACGCGCGGCCCCATCCTGCACACGCCGGTACCGGGGGAGCCGGGCAGGGGCTTCTGAAGGTAGGGTTTATCCATACCGCTTTGCTGAGTCGACAAATAAATAAATGACAGAGCTGAAAGCAATCAGACACGTGCATCTTCTTTTAACAGACCACTAAAGGAAAATGGAGAGAATACGAGCTTTCAAAGGAATATAAAAAAAGAAGCGTTAGTCTCCTGTTCTGTTCTTGTGATAAGAGATCACACACTTTAAATACCTTATTGAACTCGCAGGTTAAGAAACCTGCCACTCATCACGCAACAGATTAAATAACTAGTGAATTATGTGCTAGAAAAATTAGGATGGATTACACAAATATCTGTTAAGGCTATGATAAATATTTATAAACAATCTTCCTTGCAGAACATGTCTCTGTCATTCATTTCACTGCAATGAAAAACCTGGAACAACGGAACTAATGACTACATTGTTCCAAAGTTAAGTAGTATATCTAATAAGGAAAATAATCAAATGAGCCAAATTCTTTATGAACACAACAGTGAAGCAATTAAAATAAATGTGATTTTCCAGATCAAAACTTCTGGCTGTTAATTGCTATATGGCACCTATCCTAGTCATATGAGTTTCCCTTGCAGCTGTTTTTATTTCATGATACATTTTGAAATCCCAGGAGCCTAGTCCTGGGATCTGCCATACAGACAGTTAGCCTGAAAACCAGGATACTTATCGAGTGTTTATAATCTGGGTAGATGAACTCTCAAGACAGGCCTTTGAGAACAAGCACTTTCTTGCCATTTGCATTTTGTTTGCAATGTGTTTCCAATGAAGATAATTTATTGATGCATAGTTCTTAAGCTGGAGTATGCGGGTTTGCTGCCATATGCAGGCGAGCTCAGGAAGACGAGGCACGGGGAGCGAGGAGGTGTCCCCTGCCTCCCCGGCACTTCGGGTTAAGGTCACTACTGCCTGCGCTGAGCTAACAGACAACATGGTACGGGGTCTGTGGTGCAAATAATACAGATACAATTCAGCGTTCCTCTGATCTTCCACGGCCTCTAATGCTCTGCATCTGACAGCTTCTCTTGGTTTTTTTTTTTTTTGCAGTTTCTGCCATTTATGGGTGTCTGAGTTCAGGAGCGGTGGGGCAGGAGGGCTGCAGCCTCTGCAGGGCCAGCGAGCTTATTTCAGCCGCAACACATCATCCCTTGAGCTAAAAGTGCACACTGGAAACCTGGCATATTCCAGCCAGTTTATTTGAAGCTGCATTTTAGTATCTGTGGGTTATTAATGAGATTAAAGAACTCAGTTACAGGGAATAACAACTGTAGTTTGTCCAACATTAAGCAGATATTGGCATCCTTAGGTGCAACTCAGGAGTCAGTGATCTCAGCTATTGAACAAGCTGAAGCCATGAGCAATATGATATTGATTAGACAATGGGTATTGTATTTACCCACATAGTTTTATTGGGTGAGGCTCAATGCAATGTGTTTTTATTTGGGAAACTTAAGGAAGATAATTAAAAATGTTGTAAGGAGAGCCTAGCAGCCTTCATGCTTTTCTTTTTAAAGGCTACAGATGTCTTGTCTTCTTTCTTTAAAACTGCATGTGCTCCCTCACCACCTTCCAAAAGATCAAGGGTAATAATAATAACAATAATAATACAGTATCCTGGAATTTTTCTACATGCCTCAAGAGAACTTTAATTTTTTCCAGAAACTGTTTTCTGACAACAGCCGCCTCTTCTACTTTTCCTTTTACCCTGCCTGGCTTGCCAGTGCTGCTGTGGCTAAGTTAAAATGATGTCTTTGAATGTGGGGCCTTTTCTGTAGAAAACACTTTTCTTGCTAACTGAAACCATGCAGAGTTCAGCTGTGCACAGTCCGTTTTTTCCTCCATTCTGTGCCCTCCGTATAATTCCTGCTTTCCTCTTGCAATGCCAGCGTTCATTTTGGCTTTTGCAGATAATATGAGATGGTTAAAACTTGAACTTTAACTCAAGTTAGTCTCAGTTAAAACTGTGGACCTGGGAAGTGCCAGCTTGCAGGCCTGCCTGTGTTGCCCGTGTGGGTCAAAGTGATTACTGTGTGAATTTAGGCCATGCCTCATGTCTCTCAGCACGCCCAAACTGGCGGTGCAGTACCCGGGGCTTTCCCACCTCCGGGGGATGTGGTTATGTCAGGATCCCGGCTAGCCTTAAAACCAGACTAAAACACCATTATGGTGAAGGCCAATGTGATGCTTCAGTTATTATTCTTTACATCTTTCTGACTTCTGGATCCCAACTGGAAGAGCTCACCCACTGCCAAAGCCACGACACTCCGGGAGAAGGGGAGGCAGGGATGTAGCACCGAAAAGCCGGCTAGGCACCGGCTGGCAGCATGCCGAGGTGAGCATGGACGTGAACCAAGGGGGGACACTGCTCGGGGTTTGATGAACAGGTGAACAAAAAGCCATATCTAGGGTCGGATAACACCCCTGAAGAAGGAAAGCTACGGCACAGAAGCAGGAGCGGAAAATAAAGGGTGTTATGGAGCGGCTTTTCCAACTGCAACCACCGTTTGAAGTCGTGAGGCTGGCGATGCTCGCCAAGGGCCAGGGCTGCACGTGTCCGAGGCGCAGCCGGACAGCACGTTTGTAATCAGCCCTTCTGGCTGGTGGTTAGAGTCGAGCTGCTGTTTGCTTAAAGGCACTGGCAGCTTCTGGAGTCACAGCCATGCAACGAAACCTGCAGCGCCAGGCATTTGCCTTTCAGGAAAGGGGAAGCCTCACAGGGGAGCAGAGAAACATAAGGATTTTCCAAGTTAATTTTTAAATGGTTTTATATTGAATAGTGCTCAGAAACCAGTAAGTCCCAAATTTATCCAGACAATAGGAGCTGTTACTTAGGTAACGCTTTGTACTTTGCACTTCCATAATATACACATACTTTAAGTCCCTGGTACTGCAAATTGTGAGACAGTGTCCAGGCAGCAACCGAGACCTCCCTTCTGCTCGGCCCCTGCCTGCCGAAGGCAGGTCATGCGGCGAGCGGAGGGCAGTACTGGCCTCGCCAGGGACGCCGGGAAGCTCTGCAGACCGTGTGAAGCCCAGCCCGGTGCACATGATGAAGAGGATGTCTTCCTGATTCCTCACATCCACAAACATCTCAACTGATGAGTCCGAAGCATCCCTGGAGAGTATGTCCTATTTTGCTCTTCCTCCCATCAATTGCATTCCCTTTCTCTGAGGGCTTTTTCTTTTTTTTTTTTTTTAAATCCCACAGCACTATCATGTTTGCCAGCCCCAACATCACGTTCCTCCCTTTCATCAGAAGACTGACTCATAGCATCTTTCAATTTGGACTCATTTTTTTTTTTTTCTGTGGGACTTTGGCCCAAAGAACACAACACACAAGGCATCCGCCCAGACTCGACACACAGCGAGGCATCCGCCCAGCATGGGGGTGAAATGGGACCCATATTTTCACCATCTTCTTTGCCCCTGGGAATTTTACTGTACTGAGACTATTGTACTCGCGTTTAGGTGCGATAGCTTAGCATTTCCCCTCCCTCCATGGGTGACTGCTGCTCTCTAACTCTCCGGGCTTCTGGCCATGGGGCTTTTAATTCTTTTTCTCCAGCCTGGTCCATCCTGGATGCACCGGTGCTGCTGCCAGCTCCGGTTCCTATTTGCAAGGCAGCTTCTCACAGCTACTGCTGCTGCCTCCACTCTCGAACCCGATGCTTTCCAGCTCCAGGCTCTGCAAGGAGAGACATGAGGCAGGACGTGTGGAGTGCCTGGAGGAGTGGGTGAATGGCTTCTGGACCCGCACTCAGAGCAGCTTCTCCATCTGCACCACGTCACGGGAATACAAAATGGCACCGAGTCGTACTTTTCCTCATTAGATGTGGGCAAACTTGGCTGGAGCACAAGTGCAAAAGCTCATCTTTCTTCAGCTGCTTGTAATTCATGCTTGAGCAAGAGCATTATTTGGGGCTTAAGTCAGATTCTTCTAAGTAGGTCACAATTCTTCTTCTAGACACAAATTCCTGCCTCTGACTTCTCAGAAACACGGATTCTCAGTCTCTCCTGATTTGTGTAACACCTCAGGTGCCCTCTTATCAGCTTTATCAGCTCACCAAATGAATCCACAAAACAAACAGTTACTAAGTTGCTGCCTGCATAGGGTTCAGACTTGGAAGAGTTCCTCTGCCTTGGGTGGCAGCCATTTCTCTGTCTGATTTGCATGGCTGATTTTTCCCATTTTAATGATGCTCCACTGTTAGCCCTGTAGCCAGGTAAAGGGATGGATCCTGCATCTCCTATGGTCATTGCATCAATGAGAGGACAAAAGGCTGCAGAGATGGCCAGGAAATTCCAGTCCATATGGGGCTTGTTGTCTGAAACAGATGCAGTGCAGTCCACGCTATAAAACAGAATTAATTTTAGCAGTACAGAGATCGATTCCCCAAATCATCACAGCATGTGTTAGACATTAGTCCTATTCTTTTGTATAGCACTATAAGGGGTTCGGACACACCCAGTGATACAATGAGGGAGATAAAAGAATGCAATGAGATATAGAATAGAGTAGAAGAGACTACAACACAATACAATGGCTTTACGATATTTCTGCAGGATAGTTCTGATAGTCCACACCAGCTCACCATCCTGTTGTTGAAAATTACAGTGATTTGCTTGTTTCAAGCCAAAAGAAAGACAGAAAGAAAGAGAGAGAGAGAGAAAGAGAGAGAGAGAGAAGTTTTAGCCCCCTCAATGGAGGGATGAGTCTGACCTTTAAAAATACTACTGGGAAGTATGAACCAACCAACCACTCTCTCTCTCACTAGAGGTGGAGACTTGCAGGTAAATATGGTTTTTAGCGAAGTCGTCTGGCTTCGCTGTCCATAGGGGTGGATAGCTCTTATTAGAAGGCAGGTGTTTGGACATTTATCTGCATCACAATCCCAGGCGTTTTTTATTCCTCGATTGCCACTTTGCTGTGCAGTGGTAAAATGCTGGAGCTGGATCACAGCTTGTTTCTGTGGTCACCTTTGTATCACTGAAATGAGTTGAAGTGTTATTTTACAATGGAATACAGGATGCCCGCAGGCTTTTATGTTTTATTTTTGTTTCTGTGAAGTTATTTTTCACTTCCTCTTCTGAAAACAAACAAAATGTTAAATGTCTAATTGAATCGGCTGTTGGAAAAGCCGAAGGAAGGTTGAGCACATGAACTTCTGTGAAGCAAATGCCTTTGTTTCCAAACAGTCTAGTGATAGCAAATATTTATTGACATTTTCCTTCCACAGGGGCGTTAACAATTATAATTTGCTAGTACGTACATCATGAGTACTTTCAGATTTTGAAGAGAACATCTGTTGGTCAAAGATGAAAAAAACCTTGGAAAAAAAAAATATCTATTTTTCCAGGGTTATGAATCTAACAGCATCACAAATTATCGCTAGGAAAACATTTCAAAAGCCTGAACTTGCACTTATGGAAAAAGGAACACAGATAGAGGAAACAGATAAATATGCGTTGTGTTAGTAGGCTTTGTTTTCTGAAATGATATATTGTTCCGGAGAAGTGGTTAACAAACAAATTATTGTCTGTGTCCAATACAGC
>NC_059482.1:18756938-18771938 GCF_018139145.2 Gymnogyps californianus
TCAGCCATTCAAAGAAACAACAGTTCGGTTGTCAGTGGAGTGTTAATTTCTTTCACTTCCAACTGACCTTAACATAGATTTTAAGATTAGTATTGCAATGTTTTGCCTCTCTTGTTAAAAAATGATAAACATAGATTTGCAACTTTTTGCCTTTGAGATATTTAGATTCCCTGTCAATATTCTGCAGGCTTTTCCTCCAGCCTTGCTCTGCTTCACCGTCTCAGGTCCAAGGCTCCTAGAGAAGAAATGCTGTCTGTTTTCATTCTCTAATGCAGCTAAAGGTGCAAGGTTGAACAACCAGAGCCTAATTAAAGTGCCGGATTGAAAAATCAATACACATCAATATACACCAGACATTATACTAAACAGCTGAAAATATTTTGTCAGAACAGCACTGAATGTGAGCCAGTGTGAGCTTCGTTTCCTTTCCTTTGCTTGTTTTGCTGGTTTTGGGTTTGCAGTTTGACAACACATGCACAGACTAGAGAGTTGTTTCACTGTCAGGAAAAACCTACAATTAAACTTTCACACTTGCCTCTCTTTCAGAGTGCTGCCTTAAAAACATAGAGCTGCTCATCATGTTTACCAACCCTCCAGAGGTAACGCCACGCTTCTTCCGAGTATTTTAATCTACTTTATAGCTGCCCAACTAAGAACACAGAGTTGTTCTCCCTGCTGCCAGAGCTATGGACCACGAAAGTGTTTCTGTCCAAAAATGCACTTAAACATGTGGGTAAGTTGCAGCGGCATTGAGCCAAAGGGATTCAAACAGTGCTGAAGTCCTGACTTCATCTCTGTCCTGCATTAGCACAGAAGTCCACAAAATAGCCTGCACTTATTTCTTCCCGGTGCCATCAATACCGATGACCTTTTATCTGTTCATCTGTAGAGGAGGCGAGCACACGGCCACCTGCGGTCACCATGGAAACGACATGATTTGCTGACTTTATTCTTTTCCTTGATGCATGTTAAAGACCATTGGCAAGCGGAGGGACACCTGAGCCAAGGTGAGCTGATTAGAGAGTCTTCAACTAGTTGAGATAACTCTTAAATTTTAATCAGCGCACTTTCTTATTTGCTGCCAAAAATAATTTAGATGATGAATAAATGCATGTGTAGTGCATGCATGGCTGTAATTCAGCCGTGGTCACAAACTTTGCCAATACTACATGCAGCAGAAAAAATTATTTATTACTTTTAGTATGTGGTAATAAGTCTGGTTTTCTCATGTTAAAATCTGGTTGGAGCTAGGCTGAAAGGTTAGAAAAGGTATCGAAAGGAAATTAATGCTTACTGATAGCAAAGATGATCTCAGCAATGTAACACGAAATGTCACCAGGGTCATTGGGGGAATCTGATTTCCCTTTTGCTTCTTGAACTGCTTTATCTGGAAACCGATAGAAGCCTCTGCTATAAATTGCTAGCACCGCTGTACCAAAGGACGAGGCGAGGGTGGGGAGGCTCTGCCCTCTCCCTGGGACCCACAGCCGAGCCGCAGGGGCCGGTGTGGCTGTGCAGCGGCAGTGTGCATCATCAGGTGGGTGCAGGGGCATGAGGTCCAGGACCGTGTCTCACACACAGAAAGGGTTATTTCATAAGCTCTGTGTGCTCTGTGAGGGGTTATCCTGCTATATGAAATAGGCCTCTCTTAGTTACATTCAGTGTTTCAGTACTTTCCTGCATTAAGATAGTACGTAAGTGTGGTGTGGGGTCATCTGGAGCCCAGAGGTCAGAGCTCAGCGGCTCAACAAATAAGAGGTTAGAGCTCAGGTTTTTGGCAACAACACGTAGAAACCAATAAACCAACACCAAAACCCCACAGTCTGGGTTTTGGTCCATCTCTGATGCACCGATCCATGAGAATCCCCTGCTCTGCAGTACTACGACTGTAAATAGTCAGGATACAGAATAGTAAATAAAAGTGATGGCAAAGTAACCCACTATCATTACTCCGTGTACATCTACTCAAAAGGGGTAAATCAGAAAACAAATTTGCAATGTATCAGCCTAATGAAAACAAACGTTTTGGGTGGGGTGTTGCATTTTTCTAGTGAATAGTAGAACAGCAAAAATGCGGTTTGCAGGTGGAGAAAATCAGTCGCTTGATCAGGTGCCTTTGGACAGAAAGGGGGACAAGGAGGAACTGGGCAAGTGTGTACAAAATAGGAAAAGATATAGAAGAGTATTTTGACTTTATTTTGAAGAGAAATTGCTGTTTTAAAATGACTTAATATTTGTAATTATCTATCAGCCTATATAGATATCTATAGATATGCATGTATCATTCATCTGCATGCATCTGAACAAGCTGAACAACAGAACGACACTTCTCTGCAAGGTGAGGTGAGAAAGCAGAGGCGGGTGCGAGGTGCCCGGGGCAGAGCTGCGGGCAGCTCCGGGTGCCTCAGCCCGACAGCCTCCTGGGATGGCCCCAGACAGGGCTGGGGAGACCAGTGGGGTATCACCTACTGGGGTCTCGCCCTCTCCGGCTCCCCAGGCGTGCTGGGCGGGCCATTGCCCCGGTAAGCGTGCACCTACGCCCCACGTCTAAGAATGATGGCATGGGGGAGGAGGAGGAGGAGGAGAGGTGGGGAAGAGAAGTAATGTGCCAAGCCTAGAGATTAGATTTGGGGCAACCTTCAGCCCTGACCTCCTAATTCTACATCCTGTCTTTCCTTGCACCTCGTTACTCATTGGGCTGTCGAGTCTGGACTCCAGCCTGCTAGATTAAGGAGTGCAAGTTTATTTAAAAGGAAACAAAACAAAAACACACCAGTTTTCCTCATTACTGGCAGCCATCATGATGGCTCGTTCTGCAGGACCACACAGGGAGCAGAGGCAGTGGCACGCTGACAATTAACTCGCCCGTCAGTGCGGGCTGGAAGCACCGCAGGGTTTGGATGCTGCAGAGCATTTTTCAGTGCTAACAAGGAGCTGGGCTATCTTTTCTGATGCACAGTTTTATAGTGCATCACTCTGCCCCAAACCCCGCGGAGCCAAGCCCCGTTCCCAGGTGGCAGCCTGCCTGGGGGTGTGCAGCCCCCCAGTTCTGCAGGGGCTCTCAGGAAGAGGAGATGTTGGTGCACACGGGTGCTTGCTGCTACCTGCTGGGCTGCACACCTGCACCGTGCTGGGGGCTGTTCACCCGTCGCACGGTGCCTGGGGGTCCAGCCAGGGTACAAGAGAGCCCCAGCCACCTCCACGCAGTGGGGTGATGCTGGCCTGAGACATCAGGGCAAGAAACTGGCCACCTGGCCTGTGGCTGAGGGTCTTGGTGTGGGACGGGTGACCCTATGCCCAAAGGGATAGGATTTTACTTTCCTTCTGCTTCATCTGAAAGGACAAACAGGCTCTTTTGGTGCTGTCTGGCTGCATTTCGCGTTCTTTTTTCCTGACTTGAGTTGATGGGTCTTGCCCAGAAGAATAATTCTCTCCTTCTGGTCAAAAACGGGGAAATTCTTAGGCGTAAAATCCAGCTCAGCTGTGACCCGTAAAGGACCTCCTGCTGCTGATACTTTGTCAGGTAATCAAGTTACACAATTTAACTGTACAAAAATAACGGATACAGTTTGTTTGTTTTAAGTCACTAAAAATGTTTAAACCTGCAAAGGGGCTTAGGACATTTACAGACATCTTTGAAATTAGAATATGTGAAAAATGACATTTTTGCATGGAAGTACTTGAACTCATTCAAAACCTTTGCAGGCTCCATGCATGCAGGCGAATGCAGCAATGGGACTGTGTGATGGATTATTTGCAGGTACGTGGACATGAAACCACAAGCACAGAAAGGCAAAAATTCAGGTTTCATTTTGAAATCCTGGACATAAGTAAAAGCTTTGTTTCTTACATCGTGCTCGTCCTGGACAGTGCTGCCCAGCTGGGGACAGGAGGCAGAAAGGCAGGCCTGCCTCACCAACACATGTGCATCAGCTAATCACTGGCCTCGTTATTATATTCACATGTGCCCACTTAAATAAAGCTGCAACCCCCACAATAAGAAGTCCTCACATGCTGGCTGCTAGGGTCTTTGGAAACACCTCTCTGCCTTGTCTCCTGGAGAAGGTGGAAGCACTGCGTGGATGCAAGGTAAGTGAAATGACCATATGGATGTATTATGTTGTTGCACTGTGGCTTTGTTTAATAACTCAGACTAAGTTGCTGCATCTCATTCTGTGACTAGGTAGGTGATGTCATATCACTGATGAGAAGAAAGTGTTTATCATTTAACTATGGCTGCTTATAACTTTAACTGTGGGTCACTCCTAACCTGCATTCAGGGAGTGAAGTCCTTAAGGTGTACAAACACTGAGCAAAGATTAGCATACACACACAGAGACGCTAGCATCCCTGTGTATCAATACATGTAAAAAGAGCATCTTGACACATGGCTGAACTTGTCTGCGAGGCCCAGGCAGATCTAGACACCTACCTCTGGTTGATATTAAACACAAAATGTGATTCTACATGTGTACAGAAAGCAAAGTGTAATTTTTCTCTAGGAAAGTTTTGTGTCTTTTCCCCCTCGCGTGGTTCAAACCCAGCTTGCTGCAGCTGTTCAGGCTCTCACATGCCTTCAGGCTTTCATTCCAAGAGCACTTCTGGTGCCAGAGGGTTTTGGCAACAGTTACAATGTGAATGATTATTTCCATTGAGGAAACCATTGGTGATAACAGTGATGAGAAGGTATGCGTGGTGTAAGCCACAGCTCGCTGAAGGCATTAGACCATTAGGGTATGCAAGGATAGGCTCTAGGTACTTCCTCTAGTGAGGAAGCAAATGAAATAATGGCATGTTAGTGGGGAAGTGAATATGCTAAACAGAGTTTAACCCCTGAGCTGCCCCCTGTGAATAAAACGTTTCCAGAAGCCTTAACAGACTTGGCCTGAGCTAGGTGTTCATTCAGCTAATGAAAACATTATACCCCCTCTGTCTAACTAACCTGACGTATTCACCAAGCATCGCAGTGAAAGGAGACGTGTTTTGGCCACTTTTGTTGCCAAGTTGCCTAATACCAATGTGGACGTTATAAACTCAAGCAGTATTTAAGTTGCTGTGATCTTAAATTTTATTTTCTTACACAGCTGCTCAAGCCAGCTTACATGCTGATCAGTATCTGCTGCAGCCTGGGAATAATCTGGCCCCAGCTCCTTGGGCAGGGAAGTAAATCCTTACTGACATCAATGAACTGAAAAATTCTGAGGCCTGGCAGTGACAAAGGGAATAGTGAATGAGAGCAGTATTTCTTTATATTGATCTACCTTTCCTGCTCATCTACTAATAACATTGGCTGTTTACCCTCTGTAATAAGCTGCGATAGGTGCTTACACTGGTACTAGCTTTCCAGTTCTCCCAGTAAGTGCCAGTCTGCAGGAACCAAGAAACCCCCAAATAAAGGAGCTGGCTAAAACCACATAAAATTAAGTATATTAATATTGTTAAAGCTTGCAATTCAATCTCTTGTCTGACAGATTTAGATCTTGATTATATGCCCAAGAATTTCCCCACACTATTTAAAGAGCCTTCAACCCAGTCTACCAGACACAGGGGAACACATAGGAAGGGAACCCTCCTACAGCCCTGTTCTGGGTTTCCGCAGCTATATGGGGAATTCAGGGAGACACCAATACCTTTGTCTCAGCTCTGTATTCCTACTCTTTGAAGGGAATTGGAGTTTAATCTGCTCTTTATATTTCCACTTTTACTGGTATTTCTCGAGCTTGTATTGTGTATCATTAAAGGTAGTACTGTGTGCCCATTTTATCCCAAAAGTAAATACTATTTGTCAATTTACCAATCAAGATTTGGTACATTTTAAAGATATGGGACTGCTTCTAAGGAACACTGAAATACAGGATGATTCCACAGCCTGAAGAAAGTGCAGAGGATGAAAAGTGGGTATAACAAAAGTTTATAAGATCAACAGTGTCATGGAAAAAATTATTGGGAACAAGAATGTAAGAACTTGGTGCATGTTCACACAACACACAGTGAAACTGTGGAATTCAATGCCCCAGGATGTTGTGGATATCAAAAGTGTACATAGGCTTAAAAAGTGATTATGCAAAGTAATGGATGGGGAGGTGGGGAAAAAAAAAATCTATCAAGGGCTATAAAAAGCAATCAAGATACCAGCTCTGGCTCAGCTAATCAGAGCTGCTGGATGGAGAAAGCTGGGAAGCTGTGCTATGGAAGCAGCAGCATCTAGACACCCTTTTCTGGTCTCTTTCCTAAGTGTCTGCTGCTGGTGGAGAAGGAACAATATCTTCCCTAGACAGGGTGTTTGCTCTGATCCTTGTATAGCTGTTCTCATGTACAGTATAGGCTCAGGTTCAGATAAAAAAAAGCAATGAGAAAACCTGAAAAGCACGGATACATACCCTATTAACAGATTCTGTGCCTGCCCTTCTGACAAGGGAAGATGTGTGTTTGTCCTGAGTGAGAAGCTGATGTTAAGCATACTTTGAAAGTGAACTGTATTATGCTGCTTAGCAGGAGATCCTTCCGCAGGGATCCTTAATGTTCATAATGAGCCAGTCAGCCTTTACTGCAGGAGAAACCAGTCCAACAAGTTAGAGGACACTTTCTTTGGATGATTCTAAGCTTTAATTTCTTTCAGTTTGATATAAAATAGTCAAGAAATAGTTCTACATCAAGACTATTGATGTAGAAGACTACAATCTCTATTAAAACTTTAAGCTCTGAAGCACATAAAAATTATTTTCTAGCAAAATAAGATTTTCTCAAAAGTTGAGACGCGCTGTGTGACAGACTTATCTGTGTCGGGTAACTCTGAGCCCTTCAGGGCCCACTTGTGCTGAGCATGGTACAGACATACAGTGAGATGGAGAGGCAGGCATTTGTCTGGACACCAAATTGTACTGCTTTAACTAAAAACTCTCCCACCCCAAAGCATTCACAGGCTGCATGGGCTGACCCATGCCTGGGAATCAGGCCGCTGAGGGAGCCTGAACCACCGGCGCCTCAGCATTTGTGGCTTGCCCATTGTCAGCAGTAACTGCCTGCAACCCGTAAACCCCCATTCTGGCTGCCGAGGCAGCTCTGTGCTGGGTGCCCTTGCAGGCTCCATCCTCTCCTGCCAGCTCACGAGCTACAGTGCCTTGGCCACAGACCCCCATGCAGATCCAGTGGGGCTGGACAGCTTGAAGTGATGATGCTTTAAATACCATCAAGAAGAATAAAGGGAGCCTGCTCCTCAGATCCCACAGATGAGTGGGTGCATTCATTTAAATGAATCTTATTTAAATTATACTAATTTTTAAGAGTTTTTGTAAACTGGTCACAGATGGGCTAACTCCATGCATAGAAGTCCGTTAAACACAATAGATAGTGAAATAGAGAGGCCAGCCAGCAAAACAAGAGGTCACTACATAAAACCTACACCCCCATGCTCATATCTTACCTTTTTGCAGTTTGCTGGTGTAGTAGGAAGGTCCTATGAGAAGGTAAGGCTGTTGCTTCCTTCCTTTTCATACACGGGGTAAGACCTTGGCCAATGAATGTTAATAAGAAAAAAGTATTTCATCTAGAGTACTTTCTCATGGTGCTGAGGTCTGGATTTGAGTTAGAGAAGGACAGAAAGGCTAAAGAGACATTAAAACCTGAGGCAGAATGGGAGATTGCAAAGAACATAGGTGTATGCCAAGAACACAGCTAGCACAGTAAGATGGACTAAACCAAATGCATCCAAGATAATTCACAAGCATAGGGCTACCAAGAAAAATATATACGTTAGTGAAAGCTGAGATTTAGGTGAATCTGAAGAAACCGCCTTAAATATATCACAGTTGCCTTTCCAGTAGTTCATCAGGTTTTTTCCCCATAGTATTTTCCCATGTTTATTTTGGCGCTTGTGGGGAAAATGTCAATGAGAGAACTACTGTTAGTGTGCCCTGCTGTATGACGTTGAGTTATTCCAGTACCACGGCAGCTATTTTCCAACAGATTAACATTCAGATACTGGGAGAGTTCATCCAGTTCACATAAATCTGCATAGAAATTTTATTAACTTACAACTTTTTTTATTTGGTGGGCCACCTACAAAATGAAAACAGATTGCTTACGTTCTTGTAAGAGAGAAGAAACAAAATTTTAAAAAAGTCTATAAAAATATATGCCTTTCTGAAAAGAGGAAAGTGCTAATCTCTTAAACAGTGGCACTTGGGTTCCCAGCCTTTCTAAAAAAAACAAAACAAAAAACCCCAAAAAATCAACTTAATTGTCTCCTTACTGGATTAATTTTTTTCCTTTTTTGTTTGCCTTGAAGAGAAACATGCCATCAAAAGAAAAAAAAAAAGGATGGGAGCAAAATTAAGGCACTGGGTTGGCACTTGGGAGATCTGGTTTCAGTTCCTGGCTCTGTCAAACACTTCCTATGTGACCTTGTAAATGTCACTTTTGAGCATGTAAAACCATCTGGCCTGATCTAGTGAAACATGTATTTAATTTTAAGATGCAAGTAGTTCCACTTACATCTCACACGCTTAAATTTAAAGACATGTTTACATGCTTTGCTGGTTGGGAGCCACAATTCTCAGCCACTTCCAGGGTGAAGTGCGTTACCCCCACCGACTCCAGTATCCCAACTGCAGAGTGAGGGTAAGGAATATTTGCTCTTTTTGACTCTAAGTTCTCCAAAGCAGAGGCAGTGGCTCTCCTTGCATGTACAGCAGCAGCACAGCAGGGTCTCCATTCTGAGTGCAGGAGTAATGCAAATAATTCATATGGATAAAGGCTGCAAATTCAGATGCCTTAGTTGTAAATAAAAATCTGCATTTAGGCACCGAAATACTGGCCTGATTTTTCAGAGTTGCTGAGCAACCAACACTCTCATCAAGTCAAGAACCCACGAATGCTTTGTGTTTCAGAAAATTAGGTCACTTATTTGGAGGCTAAAAATAGATTTTTGAACCCCAATTTCAAGACTCAAAACTTTGCCTTTATGTCTTAAATGTACTCTGATATTGTATTCTGTCCCTTGCCATTATAACTAGTCATAGCCACAAATGTTATACAAAACTCAGATTCAGAAGTAAAAATACCATCATTTAACTGTTTTCTAAATGTAATTGAAGAGTAGAATTCCACTGAGGCATTTTAAATAATGTATATAATATACATATGTGTATACACATGTTTTTAATGTACATAGTATATACGATGTTATTTTATGGCATAGCAGATGTTTCTTAATTCCCTGACACCACGCACTGGAGTAAGATTATGCCAGGCTATTTTATTATGAATAATGTGCTTGCTCTGCCATTAAGTGGGTTATTAAAGACATAAACAAACTTTTATGCCCTGCTTTTCAACAGCTGTTGGTGGTCTACAAAGTGATAATCCTGCTTTCAGCAAATATTCTTAGACTTAAAACCAAAATAAATAGATTTCATAGGCAACCAAGTTGACTCATGAGTGGGAAGATCATAACTTTGTGACATCTCCAGCACCACGGAAGCAGAAATGGCATTACTTCTGAGAAAAGCCCTTAGATCGCAGGCTGGAAATGAGGTGGCTGCTCCATACATCATTTCTTCCTGCAACCGCACAGTAACTCCTATACTAAGCAAACAAGCCTGACTGGCGTTTATTTCAGCAGCAACAGCAGGGGAGGAAAAACTGAAAAGCAAATGCTTATTTTTAAATAAACAAATAAACAAACATATAGCAAAAAAAAATCCGGTACATGTGACAATAGCTGTTTTTTTTCCTTCCTAATTAATTATGTGGCAAAGACACAGTTGCAAATCCTGTAACCTTAGCTTTGAAGAAAATCAGCTGAGTAGGTTGGATAACTTCAAACAAAAGGGTAGACGGGACAATAAAGGTTAGGTGGCCGTGTTCCGTCGCGGGCGCTATAGCTATTAATTTAAACGGATGTGACCCCTACATGACAAAGCTCCAAAGGTGTACGGGGAAGAGGTTTTATTCTTATAAATAGGACTGATGCCAGGTCAACTAGGCCCCCTCACTTTGGACTTCCTAAAGAAAACAGCTTCAGACAGCTGAGCAAAAGAGTTATGGAGAGTGCTGAGATAGGAAATATCTACAGTTCCTGATATATTATGATTGGCCCCGGGAACGAGGAAGCCGAGAGCCAAAGGTAGTCCTAAAGGGTGCTAAACTGTACAGTGCTAATGTACACAACAACATCCTCATACAAGCAGATGTTTAAAAAGAAAGGGCGGGGGGATGGAAATTGTATTTAGACTGTGTTGCACTCACCCTAGGGAGGAAAACTAAAAAAGGGAGAATGTGGAACCAATTTTCAAGCTTGAGCAACTGAAAGTCTATTAAATGATTCTGTCATCAACATGAGATGAGAAAAAAAAGTAATAATTTATACAACAAATTGGGTAATTGTAGCTGCATGAACAAATGATATTTCTTCCCTGATAACTGAATAAACATCGTTACAAGAGGAAGGTTATAAGGAAATAGCCACTTTAGTGAACTACAAGCACCAGGCCTCCTGCTTCTGTTCATATCAAAAGAAAGGCATTAAGGGACTGAAGGGCATATATGCTCTTGATCACAAACAAATATTCTGAGTTACTTAGTTGTTTTTTAGTAAGTGCATTTGACTTGCTAAAGATGAGCTCAGCTTCATATAACTAGAAGCAATCTCAGCCTGATTACTGCATCATGCCAAACTCAAATCAATTTAATTTTTTTGAAGAGATAGCAATGTAAACTGGAGGAATTGCAGGACTAATATGGAAAACATATAATTTATTTGTTTATTGACTCTACTGTTTTCTTCAATATATGCTGCATAAAAAGTAACAAAACAAACAGTATAAACTTGTAGTAGATACATCCGGAAAATAAATAGTGGGAATACAGTGGAAGCAACAGCAAGTCAGGGTAAAGTGGGGTGTAAGGCAATACGTTCTGGGTCATCAGGCTATTAATACTGGAATAATGCAGTGGTCAGCCAGGGCCAGTGGAAAGACTAGGAGAGCAAACCTGAAACACACTGAAAACCCAGTGGACAGAGCATATGTGGGAATACAAATATGGAACGGTTAAATTCCGAAGTTTCAGGACCTTCAAGTTTTTATTTTCTTTTCTGCCACAGACTTCCTGTGAGATGCTGGGCAAGTCACTTAATGGCTTTTATGCCTTTGTATTGTTCTGCTCAAGATTATACTGGATTTTGCCTGTGGAGACCAGGCCCTTAGTGCCAGAAACCCTTCCTGAAGGGTCACTGTTGAAGTATAAATTCTTAAAAAACTTACTTAGGCTAGGGATTTGCAACATGCAATACTGACCTCAAAACTTGTTACCCTTCAGAATCGGAGGACCCTGTACAGACTTCCTTGGCAGAGCTCTTCTAAAGCGCAAGTGCAATTGAAAACTCACCTTCCTTGGGGAAAGAAGAAAAATTCGGTTCCCTGGCCAGGGGATGAATCTCCCATGCAATGATGCACTACCCGTATCTGAGGGAGGAAGGTGTAAAACAAGCCTGAGTTAAAGGTTCAGTCGTGCAAGGTGTTAAATCACACCAGCGTCAACAGGACCATGCGTATGCTCACAGATCAGCATGTGCTGAAAGGCTGTGCCGGCGAAGGGCTCAGCTCCCTGTGATCAAGGTTGACTTTGAGAGGCTGAAATGAGAGGAGATGGAAAGGGAAAAGGATTTTTGCTAGGATCAATTTTCTGTCTGTCTTTTTGTGTATGCTTCCAGCTATTTGAATACGTGCATGTGTGTAAACAGAGCCAGTCCCCACCCCCCCATGTCTGAAATGAAAAATAATAAAAATACATTTACATAGCTTCAACATTAGGCTATTAAAAAGCTATAGTCAGTATAACAGAGGGGAAAAAAATTACAAAGAACGATTTGCATAGCAAACACATTTCACAGTTGTTTTGGACAAATGCCCTCGGTAAATATGTTTAAAGTCATGTACAACAAGAATATTTTATCACAAGTAACCATGTTTTAATAAACACTTAGTCTTTTTGTATTTCATTCTTTCTCATCGTAATAATAGAAATATAACACCATATATCACTGTAAAACACATTTCCACATAAATGCTGATAAGCACAAAATATTTTTCATCATTTACATTTTAACTGTAATAATATATGGCAGGATTAAAGCTGCATCCATCATGTGTCTAACTAACCTTGCTGTAATGAATTTTTAAATGTAATGGTTTCTGTCACAAAGTAAAATCATACATAATATCTTTTGACACAGTATGCTGGTATATGCAAGGTTTTAAAATGTAAATGCAACTTCATTTTTAATTAGATTTACAAACTCAAATCACTGTTTTCTTTTCTATAAACCAAGGGGGAAGGAAAAAGTGTGGGTCTGTGTCAAGGCTGCAAGTTTTTTCAAGTACCTTGCTCGCAGGAAACATGCACATCCAGCGTGTAGAAAAGCGAGTCGCACTAGAAACAAAGGACTATCAAAATCATAGGGAACTAAAGCTTTTTAGACTGCCTGAAGGGCCTCCTGTGGTACCCCGGGCGCTTGCTTTGTGGCAAGGCTGAGGATCAGGCCCTCATCGGGCGAAGGTGTGAGCGGGTCAGGGACGGGCATGTCCTGCCCCAGCTCCCTTCCCCGGCCCTGCTTGAAATAACAAATAATCTGGCTCACAAGAGGAGAATCATTAAAAATAATTTGCAGGAGCTTTCTGTTCTGTGAGCCCTTTTTTTGATACAATATTTCCTTCAGTGATTATCACTGCGGACATGTTCCTGCCATATGGATGGGAGCCGGGCGAGGAGGCGGCTCAATACCTGAGTGGTTAATTAAGAGCTGTTGCTGGGCCACAAGAAGCAGGTTTGAAATCCCTCTTCACTCACCGACAATGAGTAGCTTTTTTAGCAGCAGAAGTCACTAGGGACAGCCAGAAGCGCAGGGTAATTATTTGAGATAACATGGAGCTGAAGAGCGTGTGTGCGGGTGCGTGCGGGTGTGCGAGGCTGCAGGGGGGTGTGCCTGTGAAAGGAGGGCAACACTACAGAAAAGTCTATAATAAAAAGGTCAACATCTCCTATTTTTCTGTACAGTGTCGGCAGTCTGTAATGCCTTTTTAGAATGAATGACAATGGATTCTATCTCTTTTCCTTTTTTTTTTTTTTTAAATGAATCTCTTATTTTGTATTCCAACTTTGCAATGGTTAGTGCAGGTCTTGGAGGCCAATCTGAATGAGCTATTCTTACTTTATCAGTGTGGATGCTGAAATGACTTTGCATAGTTGCAAAATCACAGTAATTTCAACATTAACTCGTGGAAACCCTGTGCTCTCGAGAACAAAGAAAAAAAAAGCAGTGAACTGAAAGCCATGAATGAAATGAGGAAAGTCTGTAACTTCTTAGAAGTTTAGGGCTAAATTCTCAGCAGGGTAGGTCTCCATATTGCCACAGGAAAGAGTGTTTTGGCTGTAAATGAGCAACTCATTCAAACTAGCCAAGTATTTGGTCTTTGGCTACAACATTGCTTGTGGGCAGGGGGCTCTAGGTTATTATTTATGCCATTTAAAACACAAACCAAGGCTCCAATGGACAACCATTTCAGGGATGCTCTTGCTGCAGTGCATCTTATTCACTTTTTTCTCAACAATGTAAAGAAGCACGCTAACTTTTAAAGGCTGTATTTTTCTAAAGTGCTTCATATCCAAAGTATTTATGAAGCCAAGTTGCCATTCAAGTCCACCACTGTCCAAAATATACAGACTGTACCACCTGGTGAAAACTGAAGGCAAACTGTGTAGTAATCCACTGCAGTAATATATTTCTTTTC
Source organism: Gymnogyps californianus (assembly GCF_018139145.2). Classification (NCBI taxonomy): domain Eukaryota; kingdom Metazoa; phylum Chordata; class Aves; order Accipitriformes; family Cathartidae; genus Gymnogyps; species Gymnogyps californianus. Next base: position 18,770,729 of record NC_059482.1, read on the forward strand.
TCAGAGCTGCAGAGGAGAATATGAACATCCCCTTCCTCAGTCATCAAAGCTCACAGTCCATCTACGTTGTGGGCTCAAAATACTATTTTCCCCTTTGTTTGCTTGTGTTTTTTTAAGCAAGCCTTTCTAGTTTATTACTGAGCAGACAAATGATGCAACCTCAGTCATATGGTTTTTTGGCATTTCCAGAAAATGTCACATGTGATCTTCAACTTAGAAGGCTTAAATCTCCATCCAAATATGAGCTCTGTGAAGCTCACACAAGCACTTAGCTTTGTGCTGTGAGGTAAAAATAAATTCTAGAAAGCAAAAAGACCCACAACCTTCTCCTCTCCGCACACATCTCTTCACATCATCTCAAATGCTGAGAGACGTTTTGCCTGAACAAGCAGAGATTTTGAACGCACGTGACAGGCTCTTCAAGCGCACCAAAGGTTTTGCAGTTATTAGGTGTGTGCAAAACCCCCCAAAACTTCCCGTCTGTGGTGTGGGGACCACGCCGTACCTGTTCACGCTCTCTTTTTTTAAAGGCAGATCTTGCTAGCCTTTGATGTTTCTAGAGCGCAAACAATACCGCTCCAGCAGCAGCACTTTTGCCAGTATAACTGTCTCAGCTTTGTTTAGAAACTGCCCAATATGTTAATTATCTTCTTTACCTCTGTGGCATTATACTGTCAAACTGTACAACAGTCTTTAGAAAATAAAAGCTAACACCCTAAGCTGCTGTACCCGGCTCCCATAATATCTATTCACTGACAATGCCTGAGCTGTCAGATCAGAAGAAGCTTCATTCGAATAAAGGTGGGCAGATGTGTGATAATGAGACAGAAGTATACAGATGCTAATATAACTGTTCAGCAGAGCAGGCTCGTCTTCGTTAGGCAGACCCAGGTAGCAGCTGCAGACTGTCAGACACTGGAATGCTGCTTTCTCTTGATTCTCATTTAAGATCAGCTTCGTTCGCTGTCTGTCAGTGAACTTTTCCCTCACAGGAGCCTGGACCCCTAGGTGATCAGTCACATTTCGACATAACTAGATGTCAAAAGAAGTTTAAGTTGTATGACGAACTGTGATGCATTCCCTGTGCTGGCTGGCAGTCTCAGCCCTCCAAGGCGTCTTGTTAATGATCCACCTGGAAACTCTAGAGTATTTCCTGTATTTTGTTTTCTTATTAAAATACTGGCTAAGCCTTTGTCAATATCCATGTCGG
>NC_059482.1:18776938-18799438 GCF_018139145.2 Gymnogyps californianus
ACCAAAAATCTATGTGTAGCGATTGTTATTAAGAATCCAATATTAATCAAGCCATGGTATTGGAGCTGTCATAGTTATTTCCTACTCTAAGCATAGCAAGTAACGATGTTCTATTCTTTCAAATATCACAGTAAAAGAAGTGTGGGTAAATACTAATTTTTTCACAGGGAAAATTATGTTGCACATCGATAAATACAGAGATGTGAAAAGCAATCAGGGAACTGAAAAAAAATTTTTTTCAGGGTTCACTCATTTGCTGGTTGGCATGGCTGTCAAACATCTGCACCACTTTCACTGTGTAACTCCTGAGTTTTACAATGACACTGGAGCACCCAAACATCTGGTGTACTGAGTATCAGCCAGAGAGCCTTTTTTAGCTGCAAAGATTTATTACAATTTTTAGACCAAAAACGCATAAGCAAAATGCTTACGTTACTTTTCAATGCATATTTTTCAAATCTTGTTTTAGATGGGAATTAGTTTAAAGCCGTTTGGATTGTTTATGTTTGTTTAATCTAGGAATCTCTAGGTTAAATGTATCAAAGGAAATTAAAGTAAGTCCTACTTGCCAGTACATTAAGAGATATGATGCTATCACTACACACAATTAAATGACAGTCGTTTCTTACAGTGAAACTGGTGAGCTACAGGTTGATAATTCTAAGCCTGCAACTTTAAGAGATTCAGAAAACCACAAAGTTAATTCTGGCAGCATTGCTGTGCTGCTTCTCCTGTTTTGCAGTTTTCTGCTTTTTAAAAATTGCTAACCAAGTCCACTCATTTTTTACTGATTTTTTTTTTTCTTTAAACTAGGCTTTCTTAAAAAAACAACAAACCCCACCAAAAAAACCTCACCCTCCAGGCACTGCAGTTACACTTTCAGACCGGAGTTCATATTTGATTTTAGCTGTAAGTGAAAATAAATGTATCGCATTCTCCATTCACACGACAAAACAATCCTGCAGATTAGATTGGCATGATAAACAATTTCTGTCTTAAAAGCTACCTCAGACTGAAAAAATCAGGATGGGTGCTGAATGTGAAAACTGTAACACAGGTGTGTGGAAAATCTTACAGAGAACCTGCCCACAGCACGCTTGACTTGAGGCAGTGCTGCTTGCCCCTCACTTTCCTGAGTGCTATATTTACAGGCTAACACCATATTTAGAGGATAACACAGGAAAGTATACATAGAAACACTGGAACATTTGACACCTTACCAAAAAAAAAGTTGCAACATAAATAATTTACTCGGACAAATATGTAACTTTGGAAATTCATTATTTTTCTTACTGTCTTTGCAGAAACAGGAGGTACAACAGAGCTCAAAAAAGCTGGGATAAGAAAAAGGTATGTAACATACTTCAATGGGCTAACTATATATTAATTAAAAATTACAAATTTGGCTTCATAAAGTGCAAGATACCTGGGACACATAATAGCTACCACAGAAATTGCTATAATAATTACATGAAATTATGACTAATTACTAGTATATACAGGGTGTTTCACCTTATCAGATGGTATATTCACACACCCAGGAACAGACAGGCAGTAAATACAGGAATCGAGATTCCATGCCACACATTCCTTTTCTTATCGCCTGTTATGGATCTGAGGAACAGATCTATAGGGATCCTTTAATTAATACTAATAATTGATTAGCAGATCAGAAACAATGGCAACTGCTTAACTGCATTTTGCAAAACCTTCCGAAGTTCTGCTATTTTTTTTTTTTATTATTTCACACTGGAATGATAACAAAACCTGTTTAAGTGGTCTTGCAAAATTAACTAGCTTCAAGTGGTTGGGCTGGGATGGAAAGTGCCAGATTTTGATCTATTTGCCTTCCCAGGAGAGCAATGTCTTTCTAGACAGCGTTCACACTGGGCATCAAAACTTGACTGCTGAGAAGTCCATCAAAACCAAAATTTTTTAAATGAAAGTAAGGGTGAAAAAAATATATAAAAAAATCTGGCTCCCCCTTGAAAATATTCTAAGCAGTCTCACTAGCAAAGAGATTTAATGAGTGGGAAAAGGAGTGAAATAAAACATTTTAATCAACTTTATTGCTATAAATAGAAGTAAAGGACCATTGAAAAACTAATTGACTTACTTTCACACTGCACCATAAGTCCTCTAGAGAACTTTCAAGATTGTACCATCACATGTGGAGGTGCAAGCAAGCAGAGGACTTTTCGTGCATTCTTTGCCTTGTGATGTTATTTCCATAAGAAAAAGCTGGAAGTTGAACTGTGACAACTTGCACTGACCCATGGGAATGCAAACATCTATCTCCTGATAACATGTTGAGATAATGCACGTCACCACTGCAGCCAGCATGAGGACACTTGTCTTCACTCATTTTATATCCACTCTATCACATTCCTGACCACACTTCCCTATCTGTCCTTTCAACGCACTCCATACATTCCTCCAGTGAAGTGCACAACTCGCTTGTTCAAACAGAACCGGGCAGCACAATTACACTTTCCTTACCGCAGCTGAACAAAACCCAAAAGCTACTTAAAACTGCTATTCTAGAAGGTCAGTTTTTCACACCCTATTATGGGAGCAGCCTTCCTTTTTCTTTTCATAAGGAGTTTGGCTGTTGGCCTCGAGCTAGTCTTTCCTCCCACAAGACAGAAACACAGTGTTACGCTCAGTCTGTGAAGTCTGGAAACCAACCAGAGAAAAGCACACGTGCAAGACTCCTTGCTTGCCATCTATTATTCTATTGATAACTTCTCCATTGTGTTGAAACCATAAGTTTATACTGCATCCTATTTGCCAAATTAGCCCGGTCTCTAACATCACAAATAGTAATAGAATCCTTATTTTTAGAATTCCGTGACATTTTTTCTGGATACAGCCTCATGGCAAAAAAATTCCATTAATGTTTTGAGTGGTGGTGTAGGGGAGCTGGAAAAAATGCTAAACAAAAGGAAGAAATATTAACAAGAAAAATTGTGTTTTGTCTTCTGCCCGTTCCAAGAGTGGAGAATGGGAACAGGGGAGAGAGAAGGGGAAAAAACTAAACTGAAAATATTTCATTTTGCAGAAAGGTATTTTTTGAGCATTTCTGTCACTGGAAAATAAAAATATTATTGACAATCATAGGAGAAAGAAAACACTTTGCGCATGCAATTTTCCTTTTGGGAAAACAGCTAGTAGGTTCTGATTGCGCTTAATTCTTTAAAATTCAAATAGAATTGTGTCAGATCAAATTTAATGCTGAGATCAATTAATTTATAGTGTTTTATATTGGTTCCATTCAGCATTGAAATTATAGCCATCGAAACTGCATTACCTTTCAGGTGTTTACTAGTGAGGCTAATGGAACTGGTAGTACCTGTTGGATTCCAGTGCAGTGCAGGGGGAGCTTCTCTTGTATTTGACATTATCTAAAGTGAAGAAAGAGTCATTTGTCTCTGTTTCCACCTCAGATGTCTTTTGCCCCTTCCCTTGAGATGATACATTGAATTAAACCATTTTTCTGGTGATTAAGAATCCAACCTCATGACCACTGGATTCATGAGTGTGGATTTCAATGGGTGTCAGATGTGACCTGGATTTCTCAGCTGGGGCCACAGACTCTTTGCTTTCGGCTCCTGATTTTGTCTTCTCCTGAGGGTCTACTTACCAATGAATTTCTAGTGGGGATACAGAGTTCACATTTTCAACAATGATGTCGCTAATCTTACATCTTTTTAGTATAATTTTTTCTTTGAAGAACGTCCCTCCCTCCCCTGCCAACCTACTACTATTTATCACTTATGTTGTGGCTTCTAGGTAGTGTTGTACATAGCACTGTGAATTACTCTGACATTCATCTCAAGAGGTAAGCCATATGATTTGTTACCTAGCTGGTGCCAGAATGAAGACCATGAGGCATAGGATATAAGTTTTAACTGGAAAAAAAATTATCTGAATTTAGAAATAAGTAATTTTTCAGTTAAACCTTTGCCAGATGTGGTGTTGTGGCACATGACAAATTCCTGGAAAAGCAAGGAAAACAACCCCCGAAGTCTAATACCAGCCATAGGAAGGAGCGTCTTCACAGATCTGAACGTTTGGAATTTTTTTTTTAGGACACATCTTGTGGGTACAGGTCAAAAGACTGTGCTTTTTTATATTCAATTGAATACAGCGACCAATTTTCACAACACAAATTATGCTATCAATTTACAGTCGCTGTTCTAAAAAAGGTATTTTCCTTGCATATCAACTATAAAAGTTCAGTCACCTAAATTATACAGATTGATCTGTCTGTGGTGGAAATTACAATTTAAGCTTTATTTATCTGGGAGTATGCTATGCGCCTGTTCTAACCTCTAGACAAATTACCACATAATCCAGTGTCTGCTAATAAGGTATTCATGGACTCTAAAACTGAAAATATAACCCCTTTTGCCTAAAATCCTTCAGACCTATCAACCCTTAGAAACTAGTCCTGGAAAACAGCTCTGCTACATAACTCAAAGGTCAGCAAGCTGGAGGAAGAACATACAGTGGGTTTGACGGCAGTAGAAGAAGAGACCTTTAGCTGAATAATAACAAATGAAGAATACTAGCTGATCTGATCTGCAGCGATGTAACGAAAAATGAAGGAGGAAGGATGTATTATTGGGGCTGATGGCTGAAAACTCCATTCTTACTTGTACCTCGAAATGCACAGGCAGCTGGTGCACAGCTTGAGAACTTTGAGAGCAGCCTGCAAGCAAAGCGTACCCTGAAGGGACCAAGAGAGCAAGAAACTGCTTTGTGTTCTTGTAGAAAGTTTCCAGATATTCTTCAGACATTGCCTTAGGTATGATGCACTTCAGTAATCCAATTCAAAAGTTAACAAACCCATGAATAATTTTATAATGGCTCATATATGAATTCAAAACATTGCAAAATCCAAGGGTGATCACTTTTGCTAACAGGGCTTTTGGTAAGATTCCTCAGTGTAGGGGGAACAGGAATTTCATTTCTCTATCTTCCATCAGTTGCTTCTACCAAGACAGCTTGCTGGAAACCTCCTATTTAGAAGTCTCAGTCTGAAGCACAACAAGGGGAAGCGCACCGTCTGCACTCAGCTGTGATACCCCTCCTCCCAAAAGACATTCTGGACACATACAGTAAGTACACACATTTTCAGCATATGAGACCTCCTGGCCTTGAGGCCATGGTCAGCAGGAGGGGTGACAAAGCAGAAGCCTGTAGAGCATGACAGCAGTCAGGGCAAATTAATAATTGGCTGCTTTATTCACAAAGAGAAAAGAATGGAGCCATTCAAGAGCAAATCCATCTGTCCCTGTGAGAGTTCACAAGAGTGTCAGAGAAACCTCATGGTCAACAGTCTCCAAGTGCTGGCACACAGGAATCCAGCAGAATCAGCACGGATACTTGATGCTTTATCCACTGGCAGAAGCTCCACTGTCAGGGCGTCATTTTCACAGCCTGTGTGCTTCCAGGATGAACAGGACTTGAATCTACCTGAAGGTTGAAGGTCTGCACAGTGCTACCTTTGCCAAAAAGCAATGGGGCAAACAAGAGGCAAGGCAAGACTCTGGCCATTTTCATCGCAAAGTGAGGGTTTCTTGGACGTGAAGGAAACAATGGCTTATTTAACAATTGGCCAGTTACCATATTTCCACACAAAAGGCACTGACAACGTAGGTAAGGAAACACCCTTATAACATCTTTATTAGGAACCTAACCAATGCCTTCCTTAAGTCTTTAGATGAACATGCCTGTGTTCACAGACTGTCTAAACAGATCTATGAATTAGACACTTAAACATAAACCAGCTCAATACACCTTATGTCTGCATTAGTTATGATCACTGGGACAACTCTCAAAATATGAATCACAGGTAACTCCATGCAGTGACGTCTGCCCGTGTTTGCAGAAGTGGGACAAACTTCTACGGAGCTTGATCTACCTCATGCATCTCAACAGACGCTAAGTCATATGCTAGAGATAATATATCAACTGTCAACATTAACTCGCTGCTCATCAGGGCACAGAAGAGAGGACGACTGGATTATGAATATCTGTACATTTGCTGGAAGCACTGATCTCATTTTAGCACCTTAAGGAGTGATACCACCTTTTTTCCCCCTTTTCTTTTCCCCTTTCCTGTCCTAATTTAGGACAAACCAAGTCTAAAAAGCCTAGGAGAATGCAACAGACCTCTGACCTCCTTCTGCAGCAATAGTTTTCAAAAGGTCCAGCAGAATCTATGCCATTCCCTGAGTGGAAGCCAGCAGGCATTCTTCATGGCCCTTACGTATATTCAGACAGCCCTGAGTGAAGTCCAAGCCCAAGGAATTCTAGGCATGCACGATTCCAGCTTCAACATCTACACAGCCTGTGTGAGAGGTCCATCTCATCCATGCAGCCTGGAGGATTATGACATTGTCTGTGTCCCATACCAAATCTGAGCAATTCCTTCTCCAAAGCAGATTTAATATTGCTCACCATGTAGAAAATGCAAACTTGGTTTTACCAGCCTCTTTAGTTCCTGGCATATCTTTTGAGCATGAGGTCATAAGGCTGGGGAAAGATGATGAAAACCTTCTTTGGTTCCTCTTAGGTCACGTACCTTGAATTTTTTATTTTTATCCTATAACTGCTGCCAATGAATTACAACAATACAGATTAAGAGGGTCATTTAGGGGTTACTGTGCCCCTAACTGAGAAAAGAAAACAGCAGTGTATTGGGCCATAGATAACATATGAAACAATAGTCTCCTTCCATCTGAAATCTCTATGGATTCAGTATTCTCCTAGAGTATTCTCTCCTCTTTTCTCCTCCAAGAAGTGAAATCCAACCTCTCCAACTAAGTTGGGAATCGTTATATAACCTGTCTTCACTCTAAAACAAAACGACTGTGCTAAATAGTCCTGCTTTCAATTCAATTGCTATTTTTGAAAATATGATAAACTCAAGACTCCTGTCTTGCCTTCTCTTTTTTAACTCGGGCAAAGCTTTTGCTTACTAGTGCCAGCAAGATATGTAGAGGAGCAAACTAAAAACTTAAAGTATGATCCTGAATACTAACAGCAGAATTGCAGTTAGTCCTCCCATAGGTTTATTGGGAACTGTTCTCTTCCTTCGTATTTCCAGCAAACCAGCTGGCTTAGCAGTAGAAGCTGATCCATTCAGTCAAAATGCCTCTCCAAATCTGAGGAGGCCAAAGCTCAGCCATTTTCCAGCTATTAGCATGGGGTCCTACTATGTGGGATTGCAAATCCATATTAAGGAATATTTTTGCACGTGTGTTCCTGTTGTAGGTTTAAGAGCTTTTGAGAAGGGTTGTGCTGCAAGAGCTTCTTGTGGGGCAATGCAACAGAGTCTCCAAAGATACACAGACGACATGCCACAGCCAAGGACAGCATTACCGTTAAAACATCTTTTTTCAACAGTTATGGCTCTCCCTCTAGTCAATAAGGAAAGGCAATCTCACTGTGAGTACAAGGCTGATGCAAGAGTAACCCATCATCTAGGAGAAATATTTAAAACTCGCTAACTTCCGCAAAGGATGAGGTTTCAGATGGGATGGAATAAAGATTGCCAAGGAAATGAAATGCCAGCTGCTTACCCCAAACTGGCCGCTTTATACTGGCTTTTGAGTATGCCTCACATTTTTCACCATTAAATGGAAAGAGCTAATAAAAAAATACCAAATAATCAGAACATAAAAGTGTATAACAGTCATAAAATAATACATTTTTCTTTCTTAATGTTTCAGCTGTCTGAAGAATAGTTTTCTGGTGTAAAAGAGATAACTATATATCTTCTGATTTTATTGGCTGCAGATTACACTAATTATCATAAAAAATTACTACCACTAATAAAAATTCTATTATAAGTTACTTATAGTAATCTCTAGGGTACTATACTTAGCTTAGAAAAGATCGTAATTACACTGCATTACAGGGAGAATTTGTTTCCTGAAGCAGCTTTAACACTGTCTGTTTCTTTTAACACTTTAAAGTTGTTGGAGGTTTTTTTTTTTCCTCTTTCCCTTTTCAGGTCAAATGTTGCCTGTTATTTTCACAGTGCAGGATGTGATTTTATCCCACAATAATGATCCATCTCTGTTGCAAGTGACGCAAATGAAGTTTTAAAATCACAAATATCTGGGTGGGTTTCACCTCCCGAGGGGGTTAGCATGTCTCAATGGAAGGATGCATAAAAGGGAAGACCTAACACTCTCCGCCCAAAGGGAAACACATTCTGTATAAAATTGCTGGAAGCTAGTGGGTGTTCACAAAAAATACAATGTTCGGATTTTATTTGACAAGACAACAATTGTTATTTTCCCTTTTAGATACTTTGCATTTTACCATCTGTGAGGTTGATGACTCTTAAATGACCTTAAATCATACTGCTGTTAATGGCAGTGATTACAGGCAAATGTGGAATTCTGTGCACTACCTGCCTTGGACTGAACATCAAATTAAATAGCTTTACTTTGATAGCTGACACTGTAGTAAATAACCTCAAAGTCCAACTAATTAAAATAAAATTGAAACAGTGGCCATTTCTTTTAGAAAGGGTTTCAATGCTTCAATAGCAGGGCTAATCAACATCTTAATTAACAGTCATATAAAATGAAATAGCCCATTTGAGTTGCTTTAAAATAGACAACTTATTTATGCAAAGACTAGTGGCATATTAATTGCTAACACTAAGAAAAAAATACGCCTTTGAGCTTTACAGCTTCCTTTGCAGCAAAGGATTTGAGAACTAAATTGCGGAAAAAGCGTATTACAGTAGTTAATTTTATGACAGACATGAACCAGAGGCACAAGCAAATATGGGAAAGTTTTGTGGTGTGTTTTGGTTTTCTAGTTGTTTCTTTTTTTCCAAATGAGATTGATTAATCAAAGTAGCCTCATAATATTCCTGTTCTATTTAAAGTTAAGCATTCAGGGTTTAGTCCTGGGAGACACTGACCAAACTGGCTGTGATCCAATAAAACAGTTAACTCTAAGCACACGCATCTTCCCACTGAGACCAACTGGACGACTCTGGAGCTTGTGTGCATGCCTTTCAGTTTTGGAGTGGTCTACTCAGGACCCTGCAGGACTGAACCTTCTCCTCCCTGATCCTGAAGCATGCATATGCACTCAAAATTGACCCAGGCAAACAATCAAAGGGCTACTCATTTGAGTAAGCATTTCCAGGATCAGGTCCCAAATGACTCATCTCCTCCAATTAGTCTACCTCAGGTTGTATCTTTAAATAGCTTTCATTTACTAATGTGTGCGAGGGAGGAGCAGCGGGGAGGAATTACATTTCCTTTCCTAATTACTTTACTTTTGTTGACATCTTGGAATAAGTTTTTACTTTCAGAGGAGAAGAGTTGATTTACACTACAGAAAGAGCACAGCAAGCATGAGAAAATTATTTGCCCTTCCTCCTGCCAGGCATCCATTTCCTTTTCACTGTTGCTAACAATGCGCTAACTATTTATGCATTTGTCAAAGGATCCCAACATAAGAAAACTATATTTAAATCACTTCACTACAAAGTGAAAACACAAGGTAATGATTCAGACTCTATTTAAGTAATAATATTTGTACAGACTGCCTGGCGAGCATGCTGGTAGGTGGCAGGAGCTCAGTACAGTCCTAAAGGGTCAGCAGTAACAACAAATCTGAAATAGCATTTAATTTTCTTCTTTAAAAAATAGCTTTTAATTTAAGACCCTGAAATATGCACAAGAATGTGACATTTCCCCTGATTAAAGCCTGATTTAACTGCATTTTTCAATGAAGCTGAAAACGAGGGAGCTTTATTTGCAGAAGGAGATTCAGGGGGCCTTGCAAGTGCCCGAGACAGAATTTTATTTGTCTGCATGCAATGAGTTACTTTGCTTATTTTGCAGGTTTCCACCCTCAGTCATCAGCTAGAACTAGTTCTAACTGGAACCCAGGCTGCCCATCCCAGCCCAGATGCTGAGGACAGGAGGATGTGGGAAATGAACTGGGACGCTCACGGTTGAGAGCATGTTGAGACCGAAGCGCATTGAGAAGGTAACAAGGCAACATGCTGTACGTGCTCCACAAAGGAGATCAATCCCTCTGCTGTCAGTATGGCTCTTCTCATAAGCTATATAGTTGCATAACCTCATCTTCAAAATCTAGAAATCACATAGAGAGCCCAACCGTTTTCACAATTTATATAAGTCCTAGTCGTATAATAGAGTAAACAAAGACAATGCAAAGACTAGTGTCTTTCACTGAATTCTTGAAAATAGCAAAAACAGATGGACCAAAACACTGATGCTTACGTGCCCCTCGTTTTGGCCACTGAACAAAACATTTTGTAGTCAATTTAAGGACAGATTTGCAAACTGTTTAGGAAGGCTGATATGTAGAAAGAATGTCTTTATGCACAGAAAGAGTCACTTCTATCTGCCTCCTCATGCAGTACTCACCTTTTGTTTTTAAACTGGGTAACTACAGTCTGAAGTATCTGTTGTACACCTAGCTTGTCTGAAAGTCTGACCCTCTAAAATCCAGATTTTTTGCAGCAGATAACAACTGCAGATAAAAATACAGACCTGCCAAACTTGATAGCATCCTAAGATTCACAGAATTAAAGGTGTAAGCAATCTTCTACTTATTTACCTATACTACATACCCATCTTTGATCACATTACAAACTACAAGTGTCACATATCATTTTATCACAAAATTCACTTTCATCTCCAATTCAGTCAGGGAAGAGATAGAAGCTGCTAAAATCGCTGCAGGCTTTCCTCCCTTCTGCCCAGCTTGGCATATGCTTGCACATTGCACGACATGGTAACGTCATCCTGACGGAGCAGGATTCCAGTCAGGCCCTGGGATATTGCAACTTATTTGTATTGGACACTGTGGAACAGAAAATTCAACTGCTGAGGGTCCCATTTTGCAATACAATGCCTGGTAGCCATGAGAGAGGGGAAATGAGATCTAATTCCAAGTACATATAATATCGTGTGTTAAGTTGGCTAGTTCACTAAGAAAATGCAGAAGGCCTTGAATCACTGGGGATGGGTAATGGAAACATGATAAATTGTGTCCATCTTAGAGGGAATGGGGAGAATCTGAGAAAAATTCAGAAACCATCAACCAAAGACAACTCCTCCCCATCTCACCAAGAAGTGTAAAGCCAAGAAAATAAGCAGATTACCAAGCACAATCACTCAACCACATAAACGCACCTAAATGACAGCACTAACAATATTAGCGGAGCACCATTCCGTTAGCTTCTGTTCGTACGTCGTGTTCCATTTCTTTTTTCTATGTTTTCTCTGTTGCAATTACTTAATTAACTTTTTCCATGTTCCTCATGACCTTCAATTTTCTTTCTCAACTTCCATAAGGTACAAGGAGCTCAAGAACCTAAAACTCTTCAGCTAAATAATAGCAACACGGTAATGCTGGTGGGCAAGAAATGTAACAGAAGCCAGAATAACTTTATTAGCTGCCAAATCTGAGCTCGAGAATGAATTCATATTTTTCTTTTCTTGGTACAAACACTCAAAGCCTTAAGTATCTTATGGGGTTTAAACAATAACCGAAAGACTATGAACTAGCAGCAATTCTATTAAAGCTTTGCCCCAAAGGAAAATTAAGACTTATTCTCTTCCTCTTCTAGGGGAACGGAGCACTTCAATACCATGCGTGTTTCTCATTTAATGCATATGTCAATATGCTTTAAAAAGCATTATTTCTAGCAGCAAAAGCTGTGCCTGGGCAAGATCATTCTGATTAGGTACATACAGCTTATCCGAAAATTTGTAACCCTGGTACATACCTGGGTACTGGTAGGAAAGTTACATAGTAAAATACTTTTATCTTTTCACCTGACCAAAGAGAGGCAGCAAATGAAACATATAGATAATTCAAAACACTGTTCATTTTCCAGCAGATCAAATGCAACATGACCTAATGCAATGGTCTGCAATAAACAAACTAATATGAAAGAAGCAGGGAGAGGAGAGGAGAAGTATTTTTCCTGTTCTCTCAGGAAAAAACGATACTCACATATATCAAAATCCAAAAGTGCTAAAAATATCTTATTGAGGCAAGTACTGACTCTTTGATGGAATATTAATTCCTTCAACTTATTTTAGTTTCCTCTAAGCATTTTGCCATTAGCAGTACAATGCTATTCACACGATGTGAAAATTCATCCTGTTTCAGAAAAATTGCACAAGGATTTTACAACACCACTTTTTTACCCACAGTAAATCAACAGTGATATAAACAGAAATCCTGACAACAAGAAATTCCAACCCTCCAACACAATGCTTAATCACAAAATACACCCTGCCTGTAAACTTATTCTTAGTTCAATCCAGCTATGACATAAAAACATTGTGCATCATATTTCTAAATTTTGAAATGTGAATTTCCCCAAATCATAACCTTATGAGTTAGGGGAAGAGAACTGCAGGAGAGATTTCCCTCAAAAGCAGCCTCTGGTTCCCAGGTAAGCACTGACAGGGGTTTTACACGCTGCAGTGGAGTGAAGCTGCAGTTGCAGGCTTTGAACTCCTGCAGAACATTTCACATCGCTCACTTCTCATTTGGATGCAATTTTGTTAACTTTAGAACAAATCTGTAGAAATCTAGCTAATCTAACAATACTAACAAGGCCTTTGTTTTGATTGCTGATTAAAAGATATTATATCTGATTCCAATGTGAATGAGGAAATCTTCTTAAAATGGTCCTCTGTTATGCGTGGTAATCCGAGGCAAGGTGGGACCGTTCCCAGCTTTGCTGGGGCTGAGATCCTCCCAGCTGTTTTCTACATAACGCAAAACAAATAAATTAGCTTCTAAGAAGCGGAATGTTTTCCAAGGCCTCTTTCCCATACTGCTTATTAACTGAAAACTCATTAGTTTCAAGGGGCTTCCTCAGTAAGTCAGGAGTAACATCCCCTTATCTGTCACACCGTACAGAACACCCCCCCAGTTTTACTCTGCGTGCATGTGCCACTTGCTTTCGAACACCCGTCTTAATGTGTAACTTGGGCTTAATTCAAGTTTTGCACCCTTCAGCTTTGTTCACTTCTAACCAATTCTTGTCTTAAATGGCCAAAGCAAAGATCTCAAACTTTATTTACCATGTAACCTGTCACTGTGATAAAAAACTAAAGCCTTTTCCAACTTCCAAGGAAGAGACAAGACTTGTTTAGTTTTCCCTGGCAGTTACTTCTGCTTTGCAAACCCCATTCAAATGCAGACAGTTACTTTTGAACACTGAGAGTAGGTGTTAAATTGAGATTATGGTAAACAGCAGATTTCTTTGGTTGGTAAAGAAATTATTTCATGAAGACACAAGAGAATTAAGCAGAGTTTCACATCACTTACTGTATGTACTGATCAGAGAGTGAATGATGAGTTTCTTGCTGTGGACAGCTGCTCTGTGGAATACTGTGCAGACTTCAGGTGGAAGAAAAAGAAATTCATGCTTTAAAATGGAAAAAACCCACTTCTTAGCCTTTTTGTGCAAAAAATAAACAGATCTTTCTCGCCAGATTTATTATTCTATTTACATGTTGCCTGAATGTGTCTAAGAACATTTTGAAAAATTTTTTTTTCTGTATCTCATTTCACTATTACTGTGACAGCTTGCTTCTGTCAAAGAGAAAAGACTGTCTTTCTCTTTATTATATTCACCAATGCTGAGATCTAGGACTTTCTTAGTCTGAAGGGAACGCCACTTTGGTTGATGAGGTCTATATCATTTTAGCTATGTTGTGTACCAAGTTATGACTAGGCACAAGAGATTTTAAACATTACTACTATACCGTAAAAGACAGAGCAAGCAGGTGTTCTCCACAATGTAGGTTTTATTTCGTAATGTTAATTAAATAGCAATTATAGCTTCTGTACGTTACTTGATAGTTATACTTAGTAGACAAAAAGGCAAATGCTACAGATCAGACCTTCCATGTCCACATAAAAAAATGTAAGAAGGGCCAAACTTTCCTCAAAACAGCTGACATTCTGGTGGGGCACCACCTCCTCCTGCCAAGCTGGAACTAAACTTCTGTCAGGTAGGCAACCTGCAGCTGAAAAGCAGAAGAGCACATGGCCTCTAAGAGATACCTAGGGACTAATGGCAAAACAGGCTGAAATCTACTCTTTGACCATAAATGCAAAGCTGTCCATCTTTCTTTTCTCCAAAGCAGGGGTTGAATGGCCAGTGCTTTGCTGCCATTGACTCCCTCTGTTGGCTGTATCTATGTCCTCCGGCTCCTGGCTTTCAGATGGCATGCACATATGCTATTCAGAGCAGCACAGACTGTCATCTGCTTATCTGGTGTATTATGTGACTAGTGAAGTGCCACATGGTTGAACACCAGGAAACATATTGCTTGCTTTCACTATCAATGACCTAGAGGGAAGAATATGCAAGAGAGGAAATTTGCGGTGATAAACTGGGGCTGGGACTGGGAAGCAGGTCTAAACAATGAAAGAGCTCGACAAAAAAAGTGACTACTAACTTCAAAGATGAAATGCTTGGCCTATACAAAATGGGGTGCTGCTTATTTAACAGGAACAAAATATAAATAGACAGGGCTAGTGCAGCAACGTGATCAGAAAGCAGAATATGAAGTTTTAACTGGAGTTAAAAAGCTGACATTGACAGACATGAATGTCTTTCTACTTGTCAAAACTCTCAACAAACCCTGTGCTTTCTCCTATGTTTCCTGCATCATTATGCACGACGTAATTTCTAATAATGAAGTTCAAGCCAGTTTCCAGTCCTAGGCATGTAGTACGCGCGTAGAGAGCTAACTTCTACAGGACCATACATCCTCATTGCAAGCGGGTCACTCAAGATGGTAAACCAGCATATGACTTCAGCCTCAGTTTCACGAGGTGGGAAACAGCTTTGAGTACACACCACCAGCCTTCAAGTATATGTGCAAGGCAAATTCATGAAGGAAAGAACCCCTCCTGTGCCCTAAATTGCTAATTTAAATGCACCCATTGCATCAGGGCTGTCTGAGAGCCCCCACCATAGTGACATTGCTAATGCTAGTTATGTTACCAGGATCAAATAATATTAATAACAGGACCTAAATTTATGTCATCTTAGAACCCTTGTATTTCTATTTTGCATGCAGCTTTATGGAGTAAATTCCACTGAAAAACATACAAACATTCAGAGAGAGGATACTCCAACCCACAACCACCCAGCCTAAGCTCACTGATTTTACTGGGGAAAACGGATCAAGCTAGGGACTTCAGCTGAATTTAGGTTGAAATTAGAAGAATATGAGCCTTCCTCAGCAGAAAAGCTTTTTGTCCTATATAATAAAAAGTACTAGCAGAACATCATATTCAAATACAAAAAATACTTGGACTTTCTATTATCCTCTGTTATGTAATTAAGTAGACACATTATTATATAGCTACACTCTCAAATCAATTTGAGGGGCTTCATCTAAAACTTGGAACCCACCAGAAGATAAGATTAGGTTATCTGAGCCTATATCATATATTCAGTTTGTTCTCTGTAGTCAGGATTCAGAACAGAGGCTTAATTTGAAGAGGAATCAAATTAGCCCATACTCAAAACTAAATGCTCTCTGAAGCGCTTTACTGAATTGGATTTAAACCATGTTTCAATGCTGTTCTGAACTGTGGCCATTGCTGTTAAGAAGTCTAGTTTAAGACAATTCAGATTTAGCACAAACAAGTTAAGTCCATTTTCAAGAATCTTCTTGCTACTGAAATTTCTTACTACTATTTAAAATATCAGTGCCCCATTTATTTCCTTATACTGAAAAAATAAGTATAGGTGATTAAAACAAAGGAAGATAAGCATCTTCCTTTGCCAGTGATGTGGTTTCATTTGTCCCAAAGTACCATCCTTTTTCTTTGTTAAAAGGGTATCTTCTAGGCATGCATCTTGGCATATTAATAAAAAATAAATTTGAGGTTGAGGCTGATTAAAACTGAAAGTAAGCCTTGATCTGACATGTTATTTTGATTGGGTTTTCAAAGTTCACATAGTTCTAGTTCTAATTTATGTTATGCGTGGTATATATCTTCTTGGTTGAACAATTACATTATTCTAAACAATTATATTGCTATGATACACATAATGCATGGCTCCTGAGCATAAAGTTCTTTAATGATGGCAGACTGTAAAGTGGTACAGTTCACTTTTAAAAGGTCATGCATCTTTTTTCAGTAGATTAACATTTTATCTTTTAATGGTGTTAAGAAAAGGTCAAAGATTCTAACAGATGGAATATGGAAAGCTTATATTGAAGAAGATCAATGTGTTAAGCATCAATCTAAGTCCAGAAACACAGCCATTTAATGACTGTTGTTCTTGTTTTATTTTAAATTACCACTGTCTTGACTGTTTGAATGCTAAAATTACATTTTCATATTTAAAAGAAATGGACCGTCACCATCTGACACAGATATCTATGTTTGTGTTGTATTTTCAAGAATACTTCTTCATTGTACAAAACAAGAAAAATTCCTTAAATAATTAGCTTACCCATAGGCTAATGGCCTGTCACTTTGACATCCAAATGGATGCAGCAGAATGATCCCCAACAGCAACATGGAAGATAATTTTATATTGGTTTAACTGAGTAAGTTTGCAATAATTTAAATGGATATACGCTCTCAAGTCAAGTCTCTTCTGTGTAACATGCTGTTGAAATTTTAATATAGGTGATATTATAAACTTATGATGATATTTTTCAGGAAGGACATATTTAGGTACTAGATCTTTCCAAGAGTATTCTATTATCATTTTTAGACTCAGATTCCGTTACAGAATAAAGACTAAGCATTTCAGTTGTCCCAATAACTTTAGACCTCAAGGGAAGAAAGTGTTACGTGTTTGCAGGAGACTATAAGCTCTTCTGAGCTGCTACATGCCTCTGTCTACTTTTATAAAATAACTAGTATGACAGAGTAACATGATTGGTTTTCTGTGTAAGTAAAGTAAAAGTATAAAGTAAATACAAATATAAAAAAATAACAGTAGGGGGTCAAGCTGCTTTGTAGAAAGTTATTAGACAGCTTCTAAAGATTGTCAGGCTTAGGTGTCTGTAGTATATATGTGCATTTTTCAAATTTACTTGTATTTCAAGTTCCTATTATCCCCTTGAGCCAGGCCTGCTCCCAACAAAAGGGTTTCAAGAAGAAGGTAAAACTCTAGCAGAAGTAGGGATTCTGCTCAGGGTCCTTGGACATTACTGCTATTAAGCAAGAGGAAGTGAATTTGCACTCAAGTCTCCATCTTGGCTTATGCATTCATACGTTTTAGGAGCAAATACAGCCTACAGATACGACTCTTGAATTGCTACACATGAGAACAAAATGGTGAGTGTTGGGAGTCACTTGGCTCTTGCTGGCAGTATTCTTCCTTCTAATGGAAATGCATAACAATATTTTGATAAACTACTGAACAAGCTAAACTAGACTCAGAATTTACAAGGATATCTATATTTTCAGAAAAATTACTAAGCAATATTAACTGGATATATTTAAGTACAATCCATCCACACACACAAATCAATAAAATATTTGTTGTTCAGGCTACAATAGCTAAAGGGTTATTTAAAAGACAAGTTCAAAGAATTGTCTGATATTTTGTAGTTTAGCCTCATGCTAGAAGGAAGCTTTAAAACTTTCAGTTTCTATTTTAAGACAAGTCAAGGCCACTTCCCCACCCCACCCCGAAGTATTTTTTGTAAATCTCATACTGCATAGAGTTAGTCATCTTCTAAAGTGCTGGGACCTACGAGGTAAGTTATCCTTTACTTGGATATAAGCTCCATATAGTTGCCTCCTATACATCTTTTTCGCTCTGTGTAGGCTGGACAGAGAGCTCTTACCGTTCCAGTATGAGGAAATTATCCCATTTCTAACAACTGATTGGAGAAACTGAAGTTTTCCTCAGAAGAAACAGTATGTTCAAAACAGAGTATGTAATGTATAATTAGGAGGTTTTGCTTTTATTTATAGATATTTTCTTTAGAATTGAACTGCATATACCAAAGGTTGTAAGTGCTATCAGCTTCACCATTAGTTAAGACTGTACTCCCTTAAAGAAGAACCTAGTTCTAGTTCCCGGGTGAAGAACAGGCATATCCTGAGGCCAGTACAAGTTAACTTTTTGGACTAGTGCGGGCAGAAAATCCCAAAGCTGCCAAGAGAAGCTGCTCCTTCTCTTCCCAGTGCTAAGGACATTTCAGCAGAGGGGCTGGTGTTTATTTCAAATACCACAGTGTGGTTTGTTGATAGCTACTATCTTTTGGGTAGGACAGTCTTTGGGAATTCAGTAAACCATAAATTCTATTTAAACTTTTACTGCTTCAAAGACACACAGTAAGGTATTGGACTAATTAAGCAGGCTGCCATATTCTCACCAACTTCAGTTCTACTGGATTTAAAATATAGCCCCACAAACAGCTCTGAAAAGGGGACGATTTCAGTGCAAAAAGACAATGAAAGTAACCAGCAGACACTGCTGGCTATCTGATCATCTAAAAGCAATTAGGAATTTAAGAGGATGGCTAAAAATTCTCTTTTAAGTAGCTGAAATATTCAAGCAAATCTTCTTGCTCCTTTGCTTGCTCTAACCACTGCATTTTTTCAACGGAACATAAGCCCAAGTCATTCTCATGCAAGCTTCAGTGTCACCTTGAAACTGAGAGAGACAACTTCTCTCTCTGGGTTAGACAAGCTAAAGCAATAAAGCCAGACACTGTGAACATGCTAAAACCAACACTCAGCCCATAATTCGTTGTGAACTCCCTTCATAGTTTCACATACAGACTACGTAAGACAGTCAAAGGAGGAAGCCTTCCCTCACCCTTAGAATGGCTCAGTGGGAACAGACCAGAGTCACTGAACAGCTAACAGCTCACGACATCAAGGCAGAAGATAGCTCCAAAAGTATGATAGCTGGCTGGACAATACAAAGAAATTGGCACTCTGCTTTATGCTAAAAGAAGTGGTAACCAACGATAAAAGCCGTAATATTTTCCCACTTCCTTTGAATAGTCAGAGATGATGTTAATCCAAGAGACAAGTTTACAAAGCGAGAATACCACAAAATAATTTACTGCAGCCACAAACTCTGTAAGTCACTACAGGTAAAATGTAAGTATGGAAAAGTATAAAGTATTGATTTACTCTGTTTCAAATGACTGTTTCATCGTAGGGTTTTTGTCTGTGGTGTTGCCACATGCCCTGTAGGATCTGAGAGACCAAGATGTTTCCTTTCCACGGCTACTCGCTAGCAGTAGAGGCCAAACTATATTCCTGTAAAGAGCTCTGGGATGCTATCGTTCTCCCTGAATTTGCACAGGGGTAAACACATAGAAGCCTCAAAAAGAGTATTAATGTATACAGATTAAATGGACTCCAACCTGCTTCCTCTCCTCTGTCTTCGCTCTGCAGAGCTGGCAAGAGCAGAAGCAGTAAATACTTATGTTTTGTCACTTGAGTCAGCACATATAATTCTTCATACACGTAGGAACTAGCTCTGCTGCAGAAGAAAATACCATTTTCACAATAACTTTTCATAGTGGAACTGTGCCTTAAATCAAACAAGCAAGTACTGAGTCAGCTCAGTGGCAGAGCAACAACAATTTGATCTGCTACGTGGCAAGCTTTGGTTTGGAGATACTAAACAATTCTTCATCCCGGGCCCCGGGCTTGTAAGTATGATAGAAGATGATGCAATGCGTTCAGACTCTGGGGAGAAAAGGAACAGTCATACTACTCTTGAGAAACCCTTTGTGCAGAAAAATTTATTGTGTGCCCCCAGGTGCAAAGGCTATGGATGAAATGCAACTCAATAAAGACAAGCCAAGGTGTTTCAAGAGAGCTAATGAACATTTCGGTATTTGCACTTAGTCAGATAAAGCAGTGTTTTCCAGTTGAGCAAGGAGACGGCAATCATGTGAGTATGATTTCTATGTGATAACAAATGCTCCCAGAGTTTTTTTTAAGCCCCATGTTTTGTTTTTGTTTGGTACAAAGATGATCTTATTAATGAAATCTAATCAGTTCTCCCACCTTTATGCTTCCCTTCTATACTTTTTTTATACTTAAAAGAGCTGTATTTCTTTTATGAGGGTCACCTGTCTTTTAAGCAGAGTAGTAGTTTTATATTTTCTACATATACAGTGCATAGGCTTGCATACTCTTTACTTCCCATTCCATAAAATGGTAAGAAAGTCCATTGAGATGCACAACCATTTTACAATTTATGTGTTCTGTTTGATTTCCGTGTTCAAGTGCAGCTGATGAGACATATCAAAGAAATGGCTAACGTCTTATGGCCCACAGACAGAATATCAACATGAGCACTAGGAATTCATAACACCTATGGAAAGAAGTGTTGCATATATGCAATGAGATATGAGAGAATATTTTCAAGGAATGCCCCTTACAGCACCCAGTCAAGCTTCTGAAAGGATTATTCATTATAAACCATGCTGGCTTGATAATGAATTCTGATAGAGGACATGATGTTCATTCAGCTATTCCTTTCTCTTTTACTCTTGGATTTAAAAAAAAAAAAAAATATTATTTTTTTAGCCTCTGAGTACTTCTGTGATCTGATTTCTTACACCCTGCAGGGGACAGCATTGGGTAAAGAAAAGTAGAAATCATATGATAAAGAAGCATTTGCTTTCAATTATCAAATTGTACTTTGTTAATTGAGATACAAAAAAGTATTCTTTTTTTTTTTTTTGAGTTGGCACAGATCCTCTCTATCTCTTCACCGTTAAACTCTTCTGAATTATTAATCAAAATTATTTTGGTTACACAGTTCATTCTGCTATCAGTAGTGAGAAAGATTCCCAACAATTTGTAGTCACCAGCATTACTAAGGAAGAAGAAATGCTGCATAATATTGCTATAACTTAGGACTTTCTTCTCATGACAGGCTGTGTAACACTGTTTTTCAGCAGCTATGTTGAATCCCCTCTATGGTGTCAACATAGGTATCAGTTTGCAGGGGGGAAAAAATTGCTTTTATACGATCATCTTTCATTAAAATATATATGTGTACGGACACACACACACACTCTCACGTATTTTGTCTGTAAATGTGCATGTAAATGCAAGCCGAAGTGTTTGCTTTTATTTTCCTCAGCCATTGTTGCAAAAATAAAGGTGTTTTCTCCCCCGCAAATAAGCCTGTATTTAAAAGGGATATTGCAAAAGGTATATGGTAGCCTTGTTTATTTTGGACAGATGCAAAGAAGTATCTCTGAACTTCTGCCAGTGATCAAAGGAACTGATGATGTAGAACAGATTCATGGGCCATGTCCTATCAGCCTGCACTTTACCCGTCATCCATCATCCAAACCCTAAGCCTTTTTCTGAGTGATGATTGCACCCTAAACACATAAAATTAATCACCACTCTAGCCTGGCCAGGTGTCTTGCCTCCAGAAATTATCTCATTGCAGCAAAAGAACTGCTAGAATCTGATATCTGTACTGTAATTTAATTTAAAGAATACTGCATAGTAACACTAAGATTGATTTACATATCTGAAAAGTTTCTAGTTTCACAAAGCCAATATAAATTCTTGGAGAAATATGTAATTGGAAAAAAACTGGTTGATCATAAAATCAGGGCATCTGAATATTTATTAGCTTCTGGAATTTTCAGTTGATGCCTTCTACCATGATCATAGCTTAACATAGGTTTTAAAACACAATTTGCAAAACTAGAAAGGCCAGGTATTTGAACCAGTATAAAATTCAATGTTGGACTTACACCTAAGCGAAACTGTAGCTCTGGGAGACTAGACTTTACATAAATAGCGTCTACTTTGTTTTTCAGAGAGCTCATAATTTTTATGTTTATGTATTTCTTCTTTCCCTCTTCAGAAAACAGAAGAGAAATTAAACAGCAGAAAATTAAACTATTGCATGCATCTCTACTTTTGAAAAGACAATACAGAAATTGTGGCTAAATTTGACGGTGGCTAATAAATTAGGTCAAATATATACCATATTTGTGAAATGCAGAATTAAAGATACGCAGGCCCTGATGTACTTGAGCTATTCTTCCACACACGAACTCACCGTTTCCCATACAGAATACACACAGCATGCCTGTGTTTTACATAAGTAGGAGCAATTATAAGTACAAACATGAAAATAATCTCCACCTAATGATAAATGGAAATAACAGGCTATTTCCAATATGCATATTAACGAGGAGAGAGGAGTTGGTTCTTCACTATAAATATACGGCCTAACTCACAGGCAAATTCTGCTAGTGTTCTGCTTCACTTCTGGATTAACTGCAAATCCTAATAATTTGCTTTTAATTGGGAGCTTAGCTCCTATATTAAATTATCATAGGAAAGCAAATGTGCCCAAAAGATGTATTATTAAAATAAAAATAACACAATATCCTGGTTTAAAAAAAAAACCTTACTTGCTGTAGAACCAGCAAGACGAAAGCATCTGAAAAAGAAATCTTA